>NW_028137111.1:0-66000 GCF_965140915.1 Aythya marila | reverse complement strand
TTAGTGTGTTTTTGGGTGGATCTATGGTATTTGGGTTTTTCTTCTGTTTTTTTTTTTTTGGGGGAGTGATCCAATTCATTTTTGGGGTGTTTTTGACTTGTTTTGGGGTCTCCGTTGGGTTTTGTTGGGTTCTTGTTGGTCATCATGTTGGAAAAGTGTAAATTGCGTGTTTTGGAGAACATCAGGTAGGTTTAGTGTCGTTTTGGGGTGGATCTATGGTTTTTTGGGGATTTTCTTCCAGTTTTGGGGGTGATTCCGTTCTTGTTTGGGGTGTTTTTGACTTGTTTTGTGTTCTCCGTTGGGTTTTAGTTGGATTCTCGTTGGTCGTTAAGGTAAATGGGAATGGATTGTGGGTTTTGAAGAAGATCAGGTGAGTTTAGGGTGGTTTTGCGGGGAAATTCATAGTTTTTGGTGTCTTTTCTTCTGATCCAGTTCTTTTCTGGGGTGTTTTTGACGTGTTTTGGGGTTTCCGTTGGGTTTCGTTGAGTTCCTAATGGGTTTTATGGTGGTTGGGAGTGGACATTTGGATTTGGAGAACATCAGGTACGTTTAGAGTGGTTTTGGGATTGGATCCGTGCTTTTGGGGGTTTTCTTTCGTTTTTGGGGGTGATTCTGATCTTGTTTGGGGTTTTTTTGATGTGTTTTGGGTTCTCCGTTGGGTTTCGTTGGGTTTTCCGTGGTCATCATGGTGGAAAAGTGTAAATTGTGGGTTTTGGAGAACATCAAGTAGGTTTATGAGGACTTTTGGGGCAGATTCAAGGTTTTTAGGGTTTTCTTCTGTTTTTTTTTCTAGTGATCCAGTTGTTTTTTGGCGTGTTTTTGATGTGTTTTGGGGTCTCCATTGGGTTTCGTTGGGTTTTCCGTGGTCATCATGGTGGAAAAGTGTAAATTGTGGGTTTTGGAGAACATCAGGTAGGTTTAGGGGGACTTTTGGGGTGGATTCATGGTATTTGTTTTTTTTTTTCTGTTTTTTTTTTTTTTTTTTTTTTTGAGGTGGTCCCGTTCTTATTTTGGGGTGTTTTTGATGTGTTTTGGGGTCTCCGTTGGGTTTTGTTGGGTTCTTGTTGGTCATCATGTTGGAAAAGTGTAAATTGTGGATTTTGGAGAACATCAGGTGAGTTTAAGTTTTTCTGGGTGGTGAATCTATGGTTTTGGGGGAATTCTTCTGTTTTTTTAGCGTTTTCTTCTGTTTTTTAGGGTGGTCCCATTCTTTTTTGGGGTGTTTTTGACATATTTTGGGGTCTCCGTTGGTTTTTGTTTGGTTCTTGTTGTTCATCATGGTGAAAACGGGTAAATTGTGGGTAATGGAGAACATCAGGTAGGTTTAGGGGGACTTTTGGGGTGGATCACTGGCTTTTAGGCTTTTCTTTCGGTTTTGGGGGTGATCCCGCTTTTTTTTTGTGGTGTTTTTGACGTGTTTTGGGGTTTCCGTTGCGTTTCGTTGATTTCCTAATGTGTTTTAAGTTTGTTGGGAGTGGACTTTGGGATTTGGAGAACATCAGGTAGGTTTAGTGTGTTTTTGGGTGGATCTATGGTATTTGGGTTTTTCTTCTGTTTTTTTTTTTTGGGGGAGTGATCCAATTCATTTTTGGGGTGTTTTTGACTTGTTTTGGGGTCTCCGTTGGGTTTTGTTGGGTTCTTGTTGGTCATCATGTTGGAAAAGTGTAAATTGCGTGTTTTGGAGAACATCAGGTAGGTTTAGTGTCGTTTTGGGGTGGATCTATGTTTTTTGGGGATTTTGTTCCAGTTTTGGGGGTGATTCCGTTCTTGTTTGGGGTGTTTTTGACTTGTTTTGTGTTCTCCGTTGGGTTTTAGTTGGATTCTCGTTGGTCGTTAAGGTAAATGGGAATGGATTGTGGGTTTTGAAGAAGATCAGGTGAGTTTAGGGTGGTTTTGCGGGGAAATTCATAGTTTTTGGTGTCTTTTCTTCTGATCCAGTTCTTTTCTGGGGTGTTTTTGACGTGTTTTGGGGTTTCCGTTGGGTTTCGTTGAGTTCCTAATGGGTTTTATGGTGGTTGGGAGTGGACATTTGGATTTGGAGAACATCAGGTACGTTTAGAGTGGTTTTGGGATTGGATCCGTGCTTTTGGGGGTTTTCTTTCGTTTTTGGGGGTGATTCTGATCTTGTTTGGGGTTTTTTTGATGTGTTTTGGGTTCTCCGTTGGGTTTCGTTGGGTTTTCCGTGGTCATCATGGTGGAAAAGTGTAAATTGTGGGTTTTGGAGAACATCAAGTAGGTTTATGAGGACTTTTGGGGCAGATTCAAGGTTTTTAGGGTTTTCTTCTGTTTTTTTTTCTAGTGATCCAGTTGTTTTTTGGCGTGTTTTTGATGTGTTTTGGGGTCTCCATTGGGTTTCGTTGGGTTTTCCGTGGTCATCATGGTGGAAAAGTGTAAATTGTGGGTTTTGGAGAACATCAGGTAGGTTTAGGGGGACTTTTGGGGTGGATTCATGGTATTTGTTTTTTTTTTTCTGTTTTTTTTTTTTTTTTTTTTTTTTGAGGTGGTCCCGTTCTTATTTTGGGGTGTTTTTGATGTGTTTTGGGGTCTCCGTTGGGTTTTGTTGGGTTCTTGTTGGTCATCATGTTGGAAAAGTGTAAATTGTGGATTTTGGAGAACATCAGGTGAGTTTAAGTTTTTCTGGGTGGTGAATCTATGGTTTTGGGGGAATTCTTCTGTTTTTTTAGCGTTTTCTTCTGTTTTTTAGGGTGGTCCCATTCTTTTTTGGGGTGTTTTTGACATATTTTGGGGTCTCCGTTGGTTTTTGTTTGGTTCTTGTTGTTCATCATGGTGAAAACGGGTAAATTGTGGGTAATGGAGAACATCAGGTAGGTTTAGGGGGACTTTTGGGGTGGATCACTGGCTTTTAGGCTTTTCTTTCGGTTTTGGGGGTGATCCCGCTTTTTTTTTGTGGTGTTTTTGACGTGTTTTGGGGTTTCCGTTGCGTTTCGTTGATTTCCTAATGTGTTTTAAGTTTGTTGGGAGTGGACTTTGGGATTTGGAGAACATCAGGTAGGTTTAGTGTGTTTTTGGGTGGATCTATGGTATTTGGGTTTTTCTTCTGTTTTTTTTTTTTGGGGGAGTGATCCAATTCATTTTTGGGGTGTTTTTGACTTGTTTTGGGGTCTCCGTTGGGTTTTGTTGGGTTCTTGTTGGTCATCATGTTGGAAAAGTGTAAATTGCGTGTTTTGGAGAACATCAGGTAGGTTTAGTGTCGTTTTGGGGTGGATCTATGTTTTTTGGGGATTTTGTTCCAGTTTTGGGGGTGATTCCGTTCTTGTTTGGGGTGTTTTTGACTTGTTTTGTGTTCTCCGTTGGGTTTTAGTTGGATTCTCGTTGGTCGTTAAGGTAAATGGGAATGGATTGTGGGTTTTGAAGAAGATCAGGTGAGTTTAGGGTGGTTTTGCGGGGAAATTCATAGTTTTTGGTGTCTTTTCTTCTGATCCAGTTCTTGTTTGGGGTGTTTTTGACGTGTTTTGGGGTTTCCGTTGGGTTTCGTTGAGTTCCTAATGGGTTTTATGGTGGTTGGGAGTGGACATTTGGATTTGGAGAACATCAGGTACGTTTAGAGTGGTTTTGGGATTGGATCCGTGCTTTTGGTGGTTTTCTTTCGTTTTTGGGGGTGATTCTGATCTTGTTTGGGGTTTTTTTGATGTGTTTTGGGTTCTCCGTTGGGTTTCGTTGGGTTTTCCGTGGTCATCATGGTGGAAAAGTGTAAATTGTGGGTTTTGGAGAACATCAGGTAGGTTTATGAGGACTTTTGGGGCAGATTCAAGGTTTTTAGGGTTTTCTTCTGTTTTTTTTCTAGTGATCCAGTTGTTTTTTGGCATGTTTTTGACGTGTTTTGGGGTCTCCGTTGGGTTTCGTTGGGTTTTTCGTGGTCATCATGGTGGAAAAGTTTAAATTGTGGGTTTTGGAGAACATCAGGTAGGTTTAGGGGGACTTTTGGGGTGGATTCATGGTATTTGTTTTTTTTTTTTCTGTTTTTTTTTTTTTTTTTTTAGGTGATCCAGTTCTTATTTTGGGGTGTTTTTGATGTGTTTTGGGGTCTCCGTTGTGTTTTGTTGGGTTCTTGTTGGTCATCATGTTGGAAAAGTGTAAATTGTGGATTTTGGAGAACATCAGGTGAGTTTAAGTTTTTCTGGGTGGTGAATCTATGGTTTTGGGGGAATTCTTCTGTTTTTTTAGCGTTTTCTTCTGTTTTTTAGGGTGGTCCCATTCTTTTTTGGGGTGTTTTTGACATATTTTGGGGTCTCCGTTGGTTTTTGTTTGGTTCTTGTTGTTCATCATGGTGAAAACGGGTAAATTGTGGGTAATGGAGAACATCAGGTAGGTTTAGGGGGACTTTTGGGGTGGATCACTGGCTTTTAGGCTTTTCTTTCGGTTTTGGGGGTGATCCCGCTTTTTTTTTGTGGTGTTTTTGACGTGTTTTGGGGTTTCTGTTGCGTTTCGTTGATTTCCTAATGTGTTTTAAGTTTGTTGGGAGTGGACTTTGGGATTTGGAGAACATCAGGTAGGTTTAGTGTGTTTTTGGGTGGATCTATGGTATTTGGGTTTTTCTTCTGTTTTTTTTGGGGGGAGTGATCCAATTCATTTTTGGGGTGTTTTTGACTTGTTTTGGGGTCTCCGTTGGGTTTTGTTGGGTTCTTGTTGGTCATCATGTTGGAAAAGTGTAAATTGCGTGTTTTGGAGAACATCAGGTAGGTTTAGTGTCGTTTTGGGGTGGATCTATGTTTTTTGGGGATTTTGTTCCAGTTTTGGGGGTGATTCCGTTCTTGTTTGGGGTGTTTTTGACTTGTTTTGTGTTCTCCGTTGGGTTTTAGTTGGATTCTCGTTGGTCCTTAAGGTAAATGGGAATGGATTGTGGGTTTTGAAGAAGATCAGGTGAGTTTAGGGTGGTTTTGCGGGGAAATTCATAGTTTTTGGTGTCTTTTCTTCTGATCCAGTTCTTGTTTGGGGTGTTTTTGACGTGTTTTGGGGTTTCCGTTGGGTTTCGTTGAGTTCCTAATGGGTTTTATGGTGGTTGGGAGTGGACATTTGGATTTGGAGAACATCAGGTACGTTTAGAGTGGTTTTGGGATTGGATCCGTGCTTTTGGGGGTTTTCTTTCGTTTTTGGGGGTGATTCTGA
Organism: Aythya marila; assembly: GCF_965140915.1. Lineage (NCBI taxonomy): Eukaryota > Metazoa > Chordata > Aves > Anseriformes > Anatidae > Aythya > Aythya marila. The sequence continues at coordinate 60,873 of NW_028137111.1, read as the reverse complement.
TCTTGTTTGGGGTGTTTTTGATGTGTTTTGGGTTCTCCGTTGGGTTTCGTTGGGTTTTCCGTGATCATCATGGTGGAAAAGTGTAAATTGTGGGTTTTGGAGAACATCAGGTAGGTTTAGGGGGACTTTTGGGGCAGATTCAAGGTTTTTAGGGTTTTCTTCTGTTTTTTTTCTAGTGATCCAGTTGTTTTTCGGCGTGTTTTTGATGTGTTTTGGGTTCTCCGTTGGGTTTCGTTGGGTTTTCCGTGGTCATCATGGTGGAAAAGTGTAAATTGTGGGTTTTGGAGAACATCAGGTAGGTTTATGAGGACTTTTGGTGCAGATGCAAGGTTTTTAGGGTTTTCTTCTGTTTTTTTCTAATGATCCAGTTGTTTTTGGCGTGTTTTTGACGTGTTTTGGGTTCTCCGTTGGGTTTCATTGGGTTTTTCGTGGTCATCATGGTGGAAAAGTTTAAATTGTGGGTTTTGGAGAACATCAGGTAGGTTTAGGGGGACTTTTGGGGTGGATTCATGGTATTTGTTTTTTTTTTCTTTTCTTTTTTTTTTTTTTTTTGAGGTGATCCCGTTGTTTTTGGGGGTGTTTTTGATGTGTTTTGGGGTCTCCGTTGGGTTTTGTTGGGTTCTTGTTGGTCATCATGTTGGAAAAGTGTAAATTGCGTGTTTTGGAGAACATCAGGTAGGTTTAGTGTCGTTTTGGGGTGGATCTATGTTTTTTGGGGATTTTCTTCCAGTTTTGGGGGTGATTCCGTTCTTGTTTGGGGTGTTTTTGACTTGTTTTGTGTTCTCCGTTGGGTTTTAGTTGGATTCTCGTTGGTCGTTAAGGTAAATGGGAGTGGATTGTGGGTTTTGAAGAAGATCAGGTGAGTTTAGGGTGGTTTTGCGGGGAAATTCATAGTTTTTGGTGTCTTTTCTTCTGATCCAGTTCTTTTCTGGGGTGTTTTTGACGTGTTTTGGGGTTTCCGTTGGGTTTCGTTGAGTTCCTAATGGGTTTTATGGTGGTTGGGAGTGGACATTTGGATTTGGAGAACATCAGGTACGTTTAGAGTGGTTTTGGGATTGGATCCGTGCTTTTTGGGGTTTTCTTTCGTTTTTGGGGGTGATTCTGTTCTTGTTTGGGGTGTTTTTGACGTGTTTTGGGTTCTCCGTTGGGTTTCGTTGGGTTTTCCGTGATCATCATGGTGGAAAAGTGTAAATTGTGGGTTTTGGAGAACATCAGGTAGGTTTATGAGGACTTTTGGGGCAGATTCAAGGTTTTTAGGGTTTTCTTCTGTTTTTTTTTCTAGTGATCCAGTTGTTTTTCGGCGTGTTTTTGACGTGTTTTGGGGTCTCCATTGGGTTTCGTTGGGTTTTCCGTGGTCATCATGGTGGAAAAGTGTAAATTGTGGGTTTTGGAGAACATCAGGTAGGTTTAGGGGGACTTTTGGGGTGGATTCATGGTATTTGTTTTTTTTTTTTTTTTTTTTTTTTTTTTTTTTTTTTTGAGGTGATCCCGTTCTTTTTTGGGGTGTTTTTGATGTGTTTTGGGGTCTCCGTTGGGTTTTGTTGGGTTCTTGTTGGTCATCATGTTGGAAAAGTGTAAATTGTGGATTTTGGAGAACATCAGGTGAGTTTAAGTTTTTCTGGGTGGTGAATCTATGGTTTTGGGGGAATTCTTCTGTTTTTTTAGCGTTTTCTTCTGTTTTTTAGGGTGGTCCCATTCTTTTTTGGGGTGTTTTTGACATATTTTGGGGTCTCCGTTGGTTTTTGTTTGGTTCTTGTTGTTCATCATGGTGAAAACGGGTAAATTGTGGGTAATGGAGAACATCAGGTAGGTTTAGGGGGACTTTTGGGGTGGATCACTGGCTTTTAGGCTTTTCTTTCGGTTTTGGGGGTGATCCCGCTTTTTTTTTGTGGTGTTTTTGACGTGTTTTGGGGTTTCCGTTGGGTTTCGTTGATTTCCTAATGTGTTTTAAGTTTGTTGGGAGTGGACTTTGGGATTTGGAGAACATCAGGTAGGTTTAGTGTGTTTTTGGGTGGATCTATGGTATTTGGGTTTTTCTTCTGTTTTTTTGGGGGGAGTGATCCAATTCATTTTTGGGGTGTTTTTGACTTGTTTTGGGGTCTCCGTTGGGTTTTGTTGGGTTCTTGTTGGTCATCATGTTGGAAAAGTGTAAATTGCGTGTTTTGGAGAACATCAGGTAGGTTTAGTGTCGTTTTGGGGTGGACCTATGTTTTTTGGGGATTTTGTTCCAGTTTTGGGGGTGATTCCGTTCTTGTTTGGGGTGTTTTTGACTTGTTTTGTGTTCTCCGTTGGGTTTTAGTTGGATTCTCGTTGGTCGTTAAGGTAAATGGGAGTGGATTGTGGGTTTTGAAGAAGATCAGGTGAGTTTAGGGTGGTTTTGCGGGGAAATTCATAGTTTTTGGTGTCTTTTCTTCTGATCCAGTTCTTGTTTGGGGTGTTTTTGACGTGTTTTGGGGTTTCCGTTGGGTTTCGTTGAGTTCCTAATGGGTTTTATGGTGGTTGGGAGTGGACATTTGGATTTGGAGAACATCAGGTACGTTTAGAGTGGTTTTGGGATTGGATCCGTGCTTTTTGGGGTTTTCTTTCGTTTTTGGGGGTGATTCTGTTCTTGTTTGGGGTGTTTTTGACGTGTTTTGGGTTCTCCGTTGGGTTTCGTTGGGTTTTCCGTGATCATCATGGTGGAAAAGTGTAAATTGTGGGTTTTGGAGAACATCAGGTAGGTTTATGAGGACTTTTGGGGCAGATTCAAGGTTTTTAGGGTTTTCTTCTGTTTTTTTTTCTAGTGATCCAGTTGTTTTTCGGCGTGTTTTTGATGTGTTTTGGGGTCTCCATTGGGTTTCGTTGGGTTTTCCGTGGTCATCATGGTGGAAAAGTGTAAATTGTGGGTTTTGGAGAACATCAGGTAGGTTTAGGGGGACTTTTGGGGTGGATTCATGGTATTTGTTTTTTTTTTTTCTGTTGTTTTTTTTTTTTTTTTTTGAGGTGATCCCGTTCTTTTTTGGGGTGTTTTTGATGTGTTTTGGGGTCTCCGTTGGGTTTTGTTGGGTTCTTGTTGGTCATCATGTTGGAAAAGTGTAAATTGTGGATTTTGGAGAACATCAGGTGAGTTTAAGTTTTTCTGGGTGGTGAATCTATGGTTTTGGGGGAATTCTTCTGTTTTTTTAGCGTTTTCTTCTGTTTTTTAGGGTGGTCCCATTCTTTTTTGGGGTGTTTTTGACATATTTTGGGGTCTCCGTTGGTTTTTGTTTGGTTCTTGTTGTTCATCATGGTGAAAACGGGTAAATTGTGGGTAATGGAGAACATCAGGTAGGTTTAGGGGGACTTTTGGGGTGGATCACTGGCTTTTAGGCTTTTCTTTCGGTTTTGGGGGTGATCCCGCTTTTTTTTTGTGGTGTTTTTGACGTGTTTTGGGGTTTCCGTTGGGTTTCGTTGATTTCCTAATGTGTTTTAAGTTTGTTGGGAGTGGACTTTGGGATTTGGAGAACATCAGGTAGGTTTAGTGTGTTTTTGGGTGGATCTATGGTATTTGGGTTCTTCTTCTGTTTTTTTTGGGGGAGTGATCCAATTCATTTTTGTGGTGTTTTTGACTTGTTTTGGGGTCTCCGTTGGGTTTTGTTGGGTTCTTGTTGGTCATCATGTTGGAAAAGTGTAAATTGCGTGTTTTGGAGAACATCAGGTAGGTTTAGTGTCGTTTTGGGGTGGATCTATGTTTTTTGGGGATTTTCTTCCAGTTTTGGGGGTGATTCCGTTCTTGTTTGGGGTGTTTTTGACTTGTTTTGTGTTCTCCGTTGGGTTTTAGTTGGATTCTCGTTGGTCGTTAAGGTAAATGGGAGTGGATTGTGGGTTTTGAAGAAGATCAGGTGAGTTTAGGGTGGTTTTGCGGGGAAATTCATAGTTTTTGGTGTCTTTTCTTCTGATCCAGTTCTTGTTTGGGGTGTTTTTGATGTGTTTTGGGGTTTCCGTTGGGTTTCGTTGAGTTCCTAATGGGTTTTATGGTGGTTGGGAGTGGACATTTGGATTTGGAGAACATCAGGTACGTTTAGAGTGGTTTTGGGATTGGATCCGTGCTTTTTGGGGTTTTCTTTCGTTTTTGGGGGTGATTCTGTTCTTGTTTGGGGTGTTTTTGACGTGTTTTGGGTTCTCCGTTGGGTTTCGTTGGGTTTTCCGTGGTCATCATGGTGGAAAAGTGTAAATTGTGGGTTTTGGAGAACATCAGGTAGGTTTATGAGGACTTTTGGGGCAGATTCAAGGTTTTTAGGGTTTTCTTCTGTTTTTTTTTCTAGTGATCCAGTTGTTTTTCGGCGTGTTTTTGATGTGTTTTGGGGTCTCCATTGGGTTTCGTTGGGTTTTCCGTGGTCATCATGGTGGAAAAGTGTAAATTGTGGGTTTTGGAGAACATCAGGTAGGTTTAGGGGGACTTTTGGGGTGGATTCATGGTATTTGTTTTTTTTTTTCTGTTTTTTTTTTTTTTTTTTTTTTTTGAGGTGATCCCGTTCTTTTTGGGGGTGTTTTTGATGTGTTTTGGGGTCTCCGTTGGGTTTTGTTGGATTCTTGTTGGTCATCATGTTGGAAAAGTGTAAATTGTGGATTTTGGAGAACATCAGGTGAGTTTAAGTTTTTCTGGGTGGTGAATCTATGGTTTTGGGGGAATTCTTCTGTTTTTTTAGCGTTTTCTTCTGTTTTTTAGGGTGGTCCCATTCTTTTTTGGGGTGTTTTTGACATATTTTGGGGTCTCCGTTGGTTTTTGTTTGGTTCTTGTTGTTCATCATGGTGAAAACGGGTAAATTGTGGGTAATGGAGAACATCAGGTAGGTTTAGGGGGACTTTTGGGGTGGATCACTGGCTTTTAGGCTTTTCTTTCGGTTTTGGGGGTGATCCCGCTTTTTTTTGTGGTGTTTTTGACGTGTTTTGGGGTTTCCGTTGCGTTTCGTTGATTTCCTAATGTGTTTTAAGTTTGTTGGGAGTGGACTTTGGGATTTGGAGAACATCAGGTAGGTTTAGTGTGTTTTTGGGTGGATCTATGGTATTTGGGTTTTTCTTCTGTTTTTTTGGGGGGAGTGATCCAATTCATTTTTGGGGTGTTTTTGACTTGTTTTGGGGTCTCCGTTGGGTTTTGTTGGGTTCTTGTTGGTCATCATGTTGGAAAAGTGTAAATTGCGTGTTTTGGAGAACATCAGGTAGGTTTAGTGTCGTTTTGGGGTGGATCTATGTTTTTTGGGGATTTTGTTCCAGTTTTGGGGGTGATTCCGTTCTTGTTTGGGGTGTTTTTGACTTGTTTTGTGTTCTCCGTTGGGTTTTAGTTGGATTCTCGTTGGTCGTTAAGGTAAATGGGAGTGGATTGTGGGTTTTGAAGAAGATCAGGTGAGTTTAGGGTGGTTTTGCGGGGAAATTCATAGTTTTTGGTGTCTTTTCTTCTGATCCAGTTCTTGTTTGGGGTGTTTTTGATGTGTTTTGGGGTTTCCGTTGGGTTTCGTTGAGTTCCTAATGGGTTTTATGGTGGTTGGGAGTGGACATTTGGATTTGGAGAACATCAGGTACGTTTAGAGTGGTTTTGGGATTGGATCCGTGCTTTTTGGGGTTTTCTTTCGTTTTTGGGGGTGATTCTGTTCTTGTTTGGGGTGTTTTTGACGTGTTTTGGGTTCTCCGTTGGGTTTCGTTGGGTTTTCCGTGGTCATCATGGTGGAAAAGTGTAAATTGTGGGTTTTGGAGAACATCAGGTAGGTTTATGAGGACTTTTGGGGCAGATTCAAGGTTTTTAGGGTTTTCTTCTGTTTTTTTTTCTAGTGATCCAGTTGTTTTTCGGCGTGTTTTTGATGTGTTTTGGGGTCTCCATTGGGTTTCGTTGGGTTTTCCGTGGTCATCATGGTGGAAAAGTGTAAATTGTGGGTTTTGGAGAACATCAGGTAGGTTTAGGGGGACTTTTGGGGTGGATTCATGGTATTTGTTTTTTTTTTTCTGTTTTTTTTTTTTTTTTTTTTTTTGAGGTGATCCCGTTCTTTTTGGGGGTGTTTTTGATGTGTTTTGGGGTCTCCGTTGGGTTTTGTTGGATTCTTGTTGGTCATCATGTTGGAAAAGTGTAAATTGTGGATTTTGGAGAACATCAGGTGAGTTTAAGTTTTTCTGGGTGGTGAATCTATGGTTTTGGGGGAATTCTTCTGTTTTTTTAGCGTTTTCTTCTGTTTTTTAGGGTGGTCCCATTCTTTTTTGGGGTGTTTTTGACATATTTTGGGGTCTCCGTTGGTTTTTGTTTGGTTCTTGTTGTTCATCATGGTGAAAACGGGTAAATTGTGGGTAATGGAGAACATCAGGTAGGTTTAGGGGGACTTTTGGGGTGGATCACTGGCTTTTAGGCTTTTCTTTCGGTTTTGGGGGTGATCCCGCTTTTTTTTGTGGTGTTTTTGACGTGTTTTGGGGTTTCCGTTGCGTTTCGTTGATTTCCTAATGTGTTTTAAGTTTGTTGGGAGTGGACTTTGGGATTTGGAGAACATCAGGTAGGTTTAGTGTGTTTTTGGGTGGATCTATGGTATTTGGGTTTTTCTTCTGTTTTTTTGGGGGGAGTGATCCAATTCATTTTTGGGGTGTTTTTGACTTGTTTTGGGGTCTCCGTTGGGTTTTGTTGGGTTCTTGTTGGTCATCATGTTGGAAAAGTGTAAATTGCGTGTTTTGGAGAACATCAGGTAGGTTTAGTGTCGTTTTGGGGTGGATCTATGTTTTTTGGGGATTTTGTTCCAGTTTTGGGGGTGATTCCGTTCTTGTTTGGGGTGTTTTTGACTTGTTTTGGGGTCTCCGTTGGGTTTTAGTTGGATTCTCGTTGGTCGTTAAGGTAAATGGGAGTGGATTGTGGGTTTTGAAGAAGATCAGGTGAGTTTAGGGTGGTTTTGCGGGGAAATTCATAGTTTTTGGTGTCTTTTCTTCTGATCCAGTTCTTTTCTGGGGTGTTTTTGACGTGTTTTGGGGTTTCCGTTGGGTTTCGTTGAGTTCCTAATGGGTTTTATGGTGGTTGGGAGTGGACATTTGGATTTGGAGAACATCAGGTACGTTTAGAGTGGTTTTGGGATTGGATCCGTGCTTTTTGGGGTTTTCTTTCGTTTTTGGGGGTGATTCTGTTCTTGTTTGGGGTGTTTTTGACGTGTTTTGGGTTCTCCGTTGGGTTTCGTTGGGTTTTCCGTGATCATCATGGTGGAAAAGTGTAAATTGTGGGTTTTGGAGAACATCAGGTAGGTTTATGAGGACTTTTGGGGCAGATTCAAGGTTTTTAGGGTTTTCTTCTGTTTTTTTTTCTAGTGATCCAGTTGTTTTTCGGCGTGTTTTTGATGTGTTTTGGGGTCTCCATTGGGTTTCGTTGGGTTTTCCGTGGTCATCATGGTGGAAAAGTGTAAATTGTGGGTTTTGGAGAACATCAGGTAGGTTTAGGGGGACTTTTGGGGTGGATTCATGGTATTTGTTTTTTTTTTTCTGTTTTTTTTTTTTTTTTTTTTTTTTTTTGAGGTGATCCCGTTCTTATTTTGGGGTGTTTTTGATGTGTTTTGGGGTCTCCGTTGTGTTTTGTTGGGTTCTTGTTGGTCATCATGTTGGAAAAGTGTAAATTGTGGATTTTGGAGAACATCAGGTGAGTTTAAGTTTTTCTGGGTGGTGAATCTATGGTTTTGGGGGAATTCTTCTGTTTTTTTAGCGTTTTCTTCTGTTTTTTAGGGTGGTCCCATTCTTTTTTGGGGTGTTTTTGACATATTTTGGGGTCTCCGTTGGTTTTTGTTTGGTTCTTGTTGTTCATCATGGTGAAAACGGGTAAATTGTGGGTAATGGAGAACATCAGGTAGGTTTAGGGGGACTTTTGGGGTGGATCACTGGCTTTTAGGCTTTTCTTTCGGTTTTGGGGGTGATCCCGCTTTTTTTTTGTGGTGTTTTTGACGTGTTTTGGGGTTTCCGTTGGGTTTCGTTGATTTCCTAATGTGTTTTAAGTTTGTTGGGAGTGGACTTTGGGATTTGGAGAACATCAGGTAGGTTTAGTGTGTTTTTGGGTGGATCTATGGTATTTGGGTTTTTCTTCTGTTTTTTTTGGGGGGAGTGATCCAATTCATTTTTGGGGTGTTTTTGACTTGTTTTGGGGTCTCCGTTGGGTTTTGTTGGGTTCTTGTTGGTCATCATGTTGGAAAAGTGTAAATTGCGTGTTTTGGAGAACATCAGGTAGGTTTAGTGTCGTTTTGGGGTGGATCTATGTTTTTTTGGGATTTTCTTCCAGTTTTGGGGGTGATTCCGTTCTTGTTTGGGGTGTTTTTGACTTGTTTTGGGGTCTCCGTTGGGTTTTAGTTGGATTCTCGTTGGTCGTTAAGGTAAATGGGAGTGGATTGTGGGTTTTGAAGAAGATCAGGTGAGTTTAGGGTGGTTTTGCGGGGAAATTCATAGTTTTTGGTGTCTTTTCTTCTGATCCAGTTCTTGTTTGGGGTGTTTTTGACGTGTTTTGGGGTTTCCGTTGGGTTTCGTTGAGTTCCTAATGGGTTTTATGGTGGTTGGGAGTGGACATTTGGATTTGGAGAACATCAGGTACGTTTAGAGTGGTTTTGGGATTGGATCCGTGCTTTTTGGGGTTTTCTTTCGTTTTTGGGGGTGATTCTGTTCTTGTTTGGGGTGTTTTTGACGTGTTTTGGGTTCTCCGTTGGGTTTCGTTGGGTTTTCCGTGATCATCATGGTGGAAAAGTGTAAATTGTGGGTTTTGGAGAACATCAGGTAGGTTTATGAGGACTTTTGGGGCAGATTCAAGGTTTTTAGGGTTTTCTTCTGTTTTTTTTTCTAGTGATCCAGTTGTTTTTCGGCGTGTTTTTGATGTGTTTTGGGGTCTCCATTGGGTTTCGTTGGGTTTTCCGTGGTCATCATGGTGGAAAAGTGTAAATTGTGGGTTTTGGAGAACATCAGGTAGGTTTAGGGGGACTTTTGGGGTGGATTCATGGTATTTGTTTTTTTTTTCTGTTTTTTTTTTTTTTTTTTTTTTTTTTTGAGGTGATCCCGTTCTTATTTTGGGGTGTTTTTGATGTGTTTTGGGGTCTCCGTTGGGTTTTGTTGGGTTCTTGTTGGTCATCATGTTGGAAAAGTGTAAATTGTGGATTTTGGAGAACATCAGGTGAGTTTAAGTTTTTCTGGGTGGTGAATCTATGGTTTTGGGGGAATTCTTCTGTTTTTTTAGCGTTTTCTTCTGTTTTTTAGGGTGGTCCCATTCTTTTTTGGGGTGTTTTTGACATATTTTGGGGTCTCCGTTGGTTTTTGTTTGGTTCTTGTTGTTCACCATGGTGAAAACGGGTAAATTGTGGGTAATGGAGAACATCAGGTAGGTTTAGGGGGACTTTTGGGGTGGATCACTGGCTTTTAGGCTTTTCTTTCGGTTTTGGGGGTGATCCCGCTTTTTTTTTGTGGTGTTTTTGACGTGTTTTGGGGTTTCCGTTGGGTTTCGTTGATTTCCTAATGTGTTTTAAGTTTGTTGGGAGTGGACTTTGGGATTTGGAGAACATCAGGTAGGTTTAGTGTGTTTTTGGGTGGATCTATGGTATTTGGGTTTTTCTTCTGTTTTTTTTTTGGGGGGAGTGATCCAATTCATTTTTGGGGTGTTTTTGACTTGTTTTGGGGTCTCCGTTGGGTTTTGTTGGGTTCTTGTTGGTCATCATGTTGGAAAAGTGTAAATTGCGTGTTTTGGAGAACATCAGGTAGGTTTAGTGTCGTTTTGGGGTGGATCTATGTTTTTTGGGGATTTTGTTCCAGTTTTGGGGGTGATTCCGTTCTTGTTTGGGGTGTTTTTGACTTGTTTTGGGGTCTCCGTTGGGTTTTAGTTGGATTCTCGTTGGTCGTTAAGGTAAATGGGAGTGGATTGTGGGTTTTGAAGAAGATCAGGTGAGTTTAGGGTGGTTTTGCGGGGAAATTCATAGTTTTTGGTGTCTTTTCTTCTGATCCAGTTCTTTTCTGGGGTATTTTTGACGTGTTTTGGGGTTTCCGTTGGGTTTCGTTGAGTTCCTAATGGGTTTTATGGTGGTTGGGAGTGGACATTTGGATTTGGAGAACATCAGGTACGTTTAGAGTGGTTTTGGGATTGGATCCGTGCTTTTTGGGGTTTTCTTTCGTTTTTGGGGGTGATTCTGTTCTTGTTTGGGGTGTTTTTGACGTGTTTTGGGTTCTCCGTTGGGTTTCGTTGGGTTTTCCGTGATCATCATGGTGGAAAAGTGTAAATTGTGGGTTTTGGAGAACATCAGGTAGGTTTATGAGGACTTTTGGGGCAGATTCAAGGTTTTTAGGGTTTTCTTCTGTTTTTTTTTCTAGTGATCCAGTTGTTTTTCGGCGTGTTTTTGATGTGTTTTGGGGTCTCCATTGGGTTTCGTTGGGTTTTCCGTGGTCATCATGGTGGAAAAGTGTAAATTGTGGGTTTTGGAGAACATCAGGTAGGTTTAGGGGGACTTTTGGGGTGGATTCATGGTATTTGTTTTTTTTTTTTTTTTTTTTTTTTTTGAGGTGATCCCGTTCTTTTTTGGGGTGTTTTTGATGTGTTTTGGGGTCTCCGTTGGGTTTTGTTGGATTCTTGTTGGTCATCATGTTGGAAAAGTGTAAATTGTGGATTTTGGAGAACATCAGGTGAGTTTAAGTTTTTCTGGGTGGTGAATCTATGGTTTTGGGGGAATTCTTCTGTTTTTTTAGCGTTTTCTTCTGTTTTTTAGGGTGGTCCCATTCTTTTTTGGGGTGTTTTTGACATATTTTGGGGTCTCCGTTGGTTTTTGTTTGGTTCTTGTTGTTCATCATGGTGAAAACGGGTAAATTGTGGGTAATGGAGAACATCAGGTAGGTTTAGGGGGACTTTTGGGGTGGATCACTGGCTTTTAGGCTTTTCTTTCGGTTTTGGGGGTGATCCCGCTTTTTTTTTGTGGTGTTTTTGACGTGTTTTGGGGTTTCCGTTGGGTTTCGTTGATTTCCTAATGTGTTTTAAGTTTGTTGGGAGTGGACTTTGGGATTTGGAGAACATCAGGTAGGTTTAGTGTGTTTTTGGGTGGATCTATGGTATTTGGGTTTTTCTTCTGTTTTTTTGGGGGGAGTGATCCAATTCATTTTTGGGGTGTTTTTGACTTGTTTTGGGGTCTCCGTTGGGTTTTGTTGGGTTCTTGTTGGTCATCATGTTGGAAAAGTGTAAATTGCGTGTTTTGGAGAACATCAGGTAGGTTTAGTGTCGTTTTGGGGTGGATCTATGTTTTTTTGGGATTTTCTTCCAGTTTTGGGGGTGATTCCGTTCTTGTTTGGGGTGTTTTTGACTTGTTTTGGGGTCTCCGTTGGGTTTTAGTTGGATTCTCGTTGGTCGTTAAGGTAAATGGGAGTGGATTGTGGGTTTTGAAGAAGATCAGGTGAGTTTAGGGTGGTTTTGCGGGGAAATTCATAGTTTTTGGTGTCTTTTCTTCTGATCCAGTTCTTGTTTGGGGTGTTTTTGACGTGTTTTGGGGTTTCCGTTGGGTTTCGTTGAGTTCCTAATGGGTTTTATGGTGGTTGGGAGTGGACATTTGGATTTGGAGAACATCAGGTACGTTTAGAGTGGTTTTGGGATTGGATCCGTGCTTTTTGGGGTTTTCTTTCGTTTTTGGGGGTGATTCTGTTCTTGTTTGGGGTGTTTTTGACGTGTTTTGGGTTCTCCGTTGGGTTTCGTTGGGTTTTCCGTGATCATCATGGTGGAAAAGTGTAAATTGTGGGTTTTGGAGAACATCAGGTAGGTTTATGAGGACTTTTGGGGCAGATTCAAGGTTTTTAGGGTTTTCTTCTGTTTTTTTTTCTAGTGATCCAGTTGTTTTTCGGCGTGTTTTTGATGTGTTTTGGGGTCTCCATTGGGTTTCGTTGGGTTTTCCGTGGTCATCATGGTGGAAAAGTGTAAATTGTGGGTTTTGGAGAACATCAGGTAGGTTTAGGGGGACTTTTGGGGTGGATTCATGGTATTTGTTTTTTTTTTCTGTTTTTTTTTTTTTTTTTTTTTTTTTTTTGAGGTGATCCCGTTCTTTTTTGGGGTGTTTTTGATGTGTTTTGGGGTCTCCGTTGGGTTTTGTTGGATTCTTGTTGGTCATCATGTTGGAAAAGTGTAAATTGTGCATTTTGGAAAACATCAGGTGAGTTTAAGTTTTTCTGGGTGGTGAATCTATGGTTTTGGGGGAATTCTTCTGTTTTTTTAGCGTTTTCTTCTGTTTTTTAGGGTGGTCCCATTCTTTTTTGGGGTGTTTTTGACATATTTTGGGGTCTCCGTTGGTTTTTGTTTGGTTCTTGTTGTTCATCATGGTGAAAACGGGTAAATTGTGGGTAATGGAGAACATCAGGTAGGTTTAGGGGGACTTTTGGGGTGGATCACTGGCTTTTAGGCTTTTCTTTCGGTTTTGGGGGTGATCCCGCTTTTTTTTTGTGGTGTTTTTGACATGTTTTGGGGTTTCCGTTGCGTTTCGTTGATTTCCTAATGTGTTTTAAGTTTGTTGGGAGTGGACTTTGGGATTTGGAGAACATCAGGTAGGTTTAGTGTGTTTTTGGGTGGATCTATGGTATTTGGGTTTTTCTTCTGTTTTTTTGGGGGGAGTGATCCAATTCATTTTTGGGGTGTTTTTGACTTGTTTTGGGGTCTCCGTTGGGTTTTGTTGGGTTCTTGTTGGTCATCATGTTGGAAAAGTGTAAATTGCGTGTTTTGGAGAACATCAGGTAGGTTTAGTGTCGTTTTGGGGTGGATCTATGTTTTTTGGGGATTTTGTTCCAGTTTTGGGGGTGATTCCGTTCTTGTTTGGGGTGTTTTTGACTTGTTTTGGGGTCTCCGTTGGGTTTTAGTTGGATTCTCGTTGGTCGTTAAGGTAAATGGGAGTGGATTGTGGGTTTTGAAGAAGATCAGGTGAGTTTAGGGTGGTTTTGCGGGGAAATTCATAGTTTTTGGTGTCTTTTCTTCTGATCCAGTTCTTTTCTGGGGTGTTTTTGACGTGTTTTGGGGTTTCCGTTGGGTTTCGTTGAGTTCCTAATGGGTTTTATGGTGGTTGGGAGTGGACATTTGGATTTGGAGAACATCAGGTACGTTTAGAGTGGTTTTGGGATTGGATCCGTGCTTTTTGGGGTTTTCTTTCGTTTTTGGGGGTGATTCTGTTCTTGTTTGGGGTGTTTTTGACGTGTTTTGGGTTCTCCGTTGGGTTTCGTTGGGTTTTCCGTGATCATCATGGTGGAAAAGTGTAAATTGTGGGTTTTGGAGAACATCAGGTAGGTTTATGAGGACTTTTGGGGCAGATTCAAGGTTTTTAGGGTTTTCTTCTGTTTTTTTTTCTAGTGATCCAGTTGTTTTTCGGCGTGTTTTTGATGTGTTTTGGGGTCTCCATTGGGTTTCGTTGGGTTTTCCGTGGTCATCATGGTGGAAAAGTGTAAATTGTGGGTTTTGGAGAACATCAGGTAGGTTTAGGGGGACTTTTGGGGTGGATTCATGGTATTTGTTTTTTTTTTTTTTTTTTTTTTTTTTGAGGTGATCCCGTTCTTATTTTGGGGTGTTTTTGATGTGTTTTGGGGTCTCCGTTGGGTTTTGTTGGGTTCTTGTTGGTCATCATGTTGGAAAAGTGTAAATTGTGGATTTTGGAGAACATCAGGTGAGTTTAAGTTTTTCTGGGTGGTGAATCTATGGTTTTGGGGGAATTCTTCTGTTTTTTTAGCGTTTTCTTCTGTTTTTTAGGGTGGTCCCATTCTTTTTTGGGGTGTTTTTGACATATTTTGGGGTCTCCGTTGGTTTTTGTTTGGTTCTTGTTGTTCATCATGGTGAAAACGGGTAAATTGTGGGTAATGGAGAACATCAGGTAGGTTTAGGGGGACTTTTGGGGTGGATCACTGGCTTTTAGGCTTTTCTTTCGGTTTTGGGGGTGATCCCGCTTTTTTTTTGTGGTGTTTTTGACGTGTTTTGGGGTTTCCGTTGGGTTTCGTTGATTTCCTAATGTGTTTTAAGTTTGTTGGGAGTGGACTTTGGGATTTGGAGAACATCAGGTAGGTTTAGTGTGTTTTTGGGTGGATCTATGGTATTTGGGTTTTTCTTCTGTTTTTTTTTGGGGGGAGTGATCCAATTCATTTTTGGGGTGTTTTTGACTTGTTTTGGGGTCTCCGTTGGGTTTTGTTGGGTTCTTGTTGGTCATCATGTTGGAAAAGTGTAAATTGCGTGTTTTGGAGAACATCAGGTAGGTTTAGTGTCGTTTTGGGGTGGATCTATGTTTTTTGGGGATTTTCTTCCAGTTTTGGGGGTGATTCCGTTCTTGTTTGGGGTGTTTTTGACTTGTTTTGGGGTCTCCGTTGGGTTTTAGTTGGATTCTCGTTGGTCCTTAAGGTAAATGGGAATGGATTGTGGGTTTTGAAGAAGATCAGGTGAGTTTAGGGTGGTTTTGCGGGGAAATTCATAGTTTTTGGTGTCTTTTCTTCTGATCCAGTTCTTTTCTGGGGTGTTTTTGACGTGTTTTGGGGTTTCCGTTGGGTTTCGTTGAGTTCCTAATGGGTTTTATGGTGGTTGGGAGTGGACATTTGGATTTGGAGAACATCAGGTACGTTTAGAGTGGTTTTGGGATTGGATCCGTGCTTTTGGGGGTTTTCTTTCGTTTTTGGGGGTGATTCTGTTCTTGTTTGGGGTGTTTTTGACGTGTTTTGGGTTCTCCGTTGGGTTTCGTTGGGTTTTCCGTGATCATCATGGTGGAAAAGTGTAAATTGTGGGTTTTGGAGAACATCAGGTAGGTTTATGAGGACTTTTGGGGCAGATTCAAGGTTTTTAGGGTTTTCTTCTGTTTTTTTTTCTAGTGATCCAGTTGTTTTTCGGCGTGTTTTTGATGTGTTTTGGGGTCTCCATTGGGTTTCGTTGGGTTTTCCGTGGTCATCATGGTGGAAAAGTGTAAATTGTGGGTTTTGGAGAACATCAGGTAGGTTTAGGGGGACTTTTGGGGTGGATTCATGGTATTTGTTTTTTTTTTTTTTTTTTTTTTTTTTGAGGTGATCCCGTTCTTATTTTGGGGTGTTTTTGATGTGTTTTGGGGTCTCCGTTGGGTTTTGTTGGGTTCTTGTTGGTCATCATGTTGGAAAAGTGTAAATTGTGGATTTTGGAGAACATCAGGTGAGTTTAAGTTTTTCTGGGTGGTGAATCTATGGTTTTGGGGGAATTCTTCTGTTTTTTTAGCGTTTTCTTCTGTTTTTTAGGGTGGTCCCATTCTTGTTTGGGGTGTTTTTGACATATTTTGGGGTCTCCGTTGGTTTTTGTTTGGTTCTTGTTGTTCATCATGGTGAAAACGGGTAAATTGTGGGTAATGGAGAACATCAGGTAGGTTTAGGGGGACTTTTGGGGTGGATCACTGGCTTTTAGGCTTTTCTTTCGGTTTTGGGGGTGATCCCGCTTTTTTTTTGTGGTGTTTTTGACGTGTTTTGGGGTTTCCGTTGGGTTTCGTTGATTTCCTAATGTGTTTTAAGTTTGTTGGGAGTGGACTTTGGGATTTGGAGAACATCAGGTAGGTTTAGTGTGTTTTTGGGTGGATCTATGGTATTTGGGTTTTTCTTCTGTTTTTTTTTGGGGGGAGTGATCCAATTCATTTTTGGGGTGTTTTTGACTTGTTTTGGGGTCTCCGTTGGGTTTTGTTGGGTTCTTGTTGGTCATCATGTTGGAAAAGTGTAAATTGCGTGTTTTGGAGAACATCAGGTAGGTTTAGTGTCGTTTTGGGGTGGATCTATGTTTTTTGGGGATTTTGTTCCAGTTTTGGGGGTGATTCCGTTCTTGTTTGGGGTGTTTTTGACTTGTTTTGGGGTCTCCGTTGGGTTTTAGTTGGATTCTCGTTGGTCGTTAAGGTAAATGGGAGTGGATTGTGGGTTTTGAAGAAGATCAGGTGAGTTTAGGGTGGTTTTGCGGGGAAATTCATAGTTTTTGGTGTCTTTTCTTCTGATCCAGTTCTTGTTTGGGGTGTTTTTGACGTGTTTTGGGGTTTCCGTTGGGTTTCGTTGAGTTCCTAATGGGTTTTATGGTGGTTGGGAGTGGACATTTGGATTTGGAGAACATCAGGTACGTTTAGAGTGGTTTTGGGATTGGATCCGTGCTTTTTGGGGTTTTCTTTCGTTTTTGGGGGTGATCCTGTTCTTGTTTGGGGTGTTTTTGACGTGTTTTGGGTTCTCCGTTGGGTTTCGTTGGGTTTTCCGTGGTCATCATGGTGGAAAAGTGTAAATTGTGGGTTTTGGAGAACATCAGGTAGGTTTATGAGGACTTTTGGGGCAGATTCAAGGTTTTTAGGGTTTTCTTCTGTTTTTTTTCTAGTGATCCAGTTGTTTTTTGGCGTGTTTTTGATGTGTTTTGGGGTCTCCATTGGGTTTCGTTGGGTTTTCCGTGGTCATCATGGTGGAAAAGTGTAAATTGTGGGTTTTGGAGAACATCAGGTAGGTTTAGGGGGACTTTTGGGGTGGATTCATGGTATTTGTTTTTTTTTTTTTTTTTTTTTTTTTTTTTGAGGTGATCCCGTTCTTATTTTGGGGTGTTTTTGATGTGTTTTGGGGTCTCCGTTGGGTTTTGTTGGGTTCTTGTTGGTCATCATGTTGGAAAAGTGTAAATTGTGGATTTTGGAGAACATCAGGTGAGTTTAAGTTTTTCTGGGTGGTGAATCTATGGTTTTGGGGGAATTCTTCTGTTTTTTTAGCGTTTTCTTCTGTTTTTTAGGGTGGTCCCATTCTTTTTTGGGGTGTTTTTGACATATTTTGGGGTCTCCGTTGGTTTTTGTTTGGTTCTTGTTGTTCATCATGGTGAAAACGGGTAAATTGTGGGTAATGGAGAACATCAGGTAGGTTTAGGGGGACTTTTGGGGTGGATCACTGGCTTTTAGGCTTTTCTTTCGGTTTTGGGGGTGATCCCGCTTTTTTTTTGTGGTGTTTTTGACGTGTTTTGGGGTTTCCGTTGGGTTTCGTTGATTTCCTAATGTGTTTTAAGTTTGTTGGGAGTGGACTTTGGGATTTGGAGAACATCAGGTAGGTTTAGTGTGTTTTTGGGTGGATCTATGGTATTTGGGTTTTTCTTCTGTTTTTTTTTGGGGGGAGTGATCCAATTCATTTTTGGGGTGTTTTTGACTTGTTTTGGGGTCTCCGTTGGGTTTTGTTGGGTTCTTGTTGGTCATCATGTTGGAAAAGTGTAAATTGCGTGTTTTGGAGAACATCAGGTAGGTTTAGTGTCGTTTTGGGGTGGATCTATGTTTTTTGGGGATTTTCTTCCAGTTTTGGGGGTGATTCCGTTCTTGTTTGGGGTGTTTTTGACTTGTTTTGTGTTCTCCGTTGGGTTTTAGTTGGATTCTCGTTGGTCGTTAAGGTAAATGGGAGTGGATTGTGGGTTTTGAAGAAGATCAGGTGAGTTTAGGGTGGTTTTGCGGGGAAATTCATAGTTTTTGGTGTCTTTTCTTCTGATCCAGTTCTTTTCTGGGGTGTTTTTGACGTGTTTTGGGGTTTCCGTTGGGTTTCGTTGAGTTCCTAATGGGTTTTATGGTGGCTGGGAGTGGACATTTGGATTTGGAGAACATCAGGTACGTTTAGAGTGGTTTTGGGATTGGATCCGTGCTTTTTGGGGTTTTCTTTCGTTTTTGGGGGTGATTCTGTTCTTGTTTGGGGTGTTTTTGACGTGTTTTGGGTTCTCCGTTGGGTTTCGTTGGGTTTTCCGTGGTCATCATGGTGGAAAAGTGTAAATTGTGGGTTTTGGAGAACATCAGGTAGGTTTATGAGGACTTTTGGGGCAGATTCAAGGTTTTTAGGGTTTTCTTCTGTTTTTTTTCTAGTGATCCAGTTGTTTTTCGGCGTGTTTTTGATGTGTTTTGGGGTCTCCATTGGGTTTCGTTGGGTTTTCCGTGGTCATCATGGTGGAAAAGTGTAAATTGTGGGTTTTGGAGAACATCAGGTAGGTTTAGGGGGACTTTTGGGGTGGATTCATGGTATTTGTTTTTTTTTTTCTGTTTTTTTTTTTTTTTTTTTTTTTTTTTTTTGAGGTGATCCCGTTCTTATTTTGGGGTGTTTTTGATGTGTTTTGGGGTCTCCGTTGGGTTTTGTTGGGTTCTTGTTGGTCATCATGTTGGAAAAGT
Organism: Aythya marila; assembly: GCF_965140915.1. Taxonomy (NCBI): domain Eukaryota; kingdom Metazoa; phylum Chordata; class Aves; order Anseriformes; family Anatidae; genus Aythya; species Aythya marila. The sequence continues at coordinate 42,799 of NW_028137111.1, read as the reverse complement.
GTAAATTGTGGATTTTGGAGAACATCAGGTGAGTTTAAGTTTTTCTGGGTGGTGAATCTATGGTTTTGGGGGAATTCTTCTGTTTTTTTAGCGTTTTCTTCTGTTTTTTAGGGTGGTCCCATTCTTGTTTGGGGTGTTTTTGACATATTTTGGGGTCTCCGTTGGTTTTTGTTTGGTTCTTGTTGTTCATCATGGTGAAAACGGGTAAATTGTGGGTAATGGAGAACATCAGGTAGGTTTAGGGGGACTTTTGGGGTGGATCACTGGCTTTTAGGCTTTTCTTTCGGTTTTGGGGGTGATCCCGCTTTTTTTTTGTGGTGTTTTTGACGTGTTTTGGGGTTTCCGTTGCGTTTCGTTGATTTCCTAATGTGTTTTAAGTTTGTTGGGAGTGGACTTTGGGATTTGGAGAACATCAGGTAGGTTTAGTGTGTTTTTGGGTGGATCTATGGTATTTGGGTTTTTCTTCTGGTTTTTTGGGGGGAGTGATCCAATTCATTTTTGGGGTGTTTTTGACTTGTTTTGGGGTCTCCGTTGGGTTTTGTTGGGTTCTTGTTGGTCATCATGTTGGAAAAGTGTAAATTGCGTGTTTTGGAGAACATCAGGTAGGTTTAGTGTCGTTTTGGGGTGGATCTATGTTTTTTGGGGATTTTGTTCCAGTTTTGGGGGTGATTCCGTTCTTGTTTGGGGTGTTTTTGACTTGTTTTGTGTTCTCCGTTGGGTTTTAGTTGGATTCTCGTTGGTCGTTAAGGTAAATGGGAGTGGATTGTGGGTTTTGAAGAAGATCAGGTGAGTTTAGGGTGGTTTTGCGGGGAAATTCATAGTTTTTGGTGTCTTTTCTTCTGATCCAGTTCTTTTCTGGGGTGTTTTTGACGTGTTTTGGGGTTTCCGTTGGGTTTCGTTGAGTTCCTAATGGGTTTTATGGTGGTTGGGAGTGGACATTTGGATTTGGAGAACATCAGGTACGTTTAGAGTGGTTTTGGGATTGGATCCGTGCTTTTGGGGGTTTTCTTTCGTTTTTGGGGGTGATTCTGTTCTTGTTTGGGGTGTTTTTGACGTGTTTTGGGTTCTCCGTTGGGTTTCGTTGGGTTTTCCGTGATCATCATGGTGGAAAAGTGTAAATTGTGGGTTTTGGAGAACATCAGGTAGGTTTATGAGGACTTTTGGGGCAGATTCAAGGTTTTTAGGGTTTTCTTCTGTTTTTTTTCTAGTGATCCAGTTGTTTTTCGGCGTGTTTTTGATGTGTTTTGGGGTCTCCATTGGGTTTCGTTGGGTTTTCCGTGGTCATCATGGTGGAAAAGTGTAAATTGTGGGTTTTGGAGAACATCAGGTAGGTTTAGGGGGACTTTTGGGGTGGATTCATGGTATTTGTTTTTTTTTTTCTGTTTTTTTTTTTTTTTTTTTTTTTTTTTTTTTTGAGGTGATCCCGTTCTTATTTTGGGGTGTTTTTGATGTGTTTTGGGGTCTCCGTTGGGTTTTGTTGGGTTCTTGTTGGTCATCATGTTGGAAAAGTGTAAATTGTGGATTTTGGAGAACATCAGGTGAGTTTAAGTTTTTCTGGGTGGTGAATCTATGGTTTTGGGGGAATTCTTCTGTTTTTTTAGCGTTTTCTTCTGTTTTTTAGGGTGGTCCCATTCTTGTTTGGGGTGTTTTTGACATATTTTGGGGTCTCCGTTGGTTTTTGTTTGGTTCTTGTTGTTCATCATGGTGAAAACGGGTAAATTGTGGGTAATGGAGAACATCAGGTAGGTTTAGGGGGACTTTTGGGGTGGATCACTGGCTTTTAGGCTTTTCTTTCGGTTTTGGGGGTGATCCCGCTTTTTTTTTGTGGTGTTTTTGACGTGTTTTGGGGTTTCCGTTGCGTTTCGTTGATTTCCTAATGTGTTTTAAGTTTGTTGGGAGTGGACTTTGGGATTTGGAGAACATCAGGTAGGTTTAGTGTGTTTTTGGGTGGATCTATGGTATTTGGGTTTTTCTTCTGGTTTTTTGGGGGGAGTGATCCAATTCATTTTTGGGGTGTTTTTGACTTGTTTTGGGGTCTCCGTTGGGTTTTGTTGGGTTCTTGTTGGTCATCATGTTGGAAAAGTGTAAATTGCGTGTTTTGGAGAACATCAGGTAGGTTTAGTGTCGTTTTGGGGTGGATCTATGTTTTTTGGGGATTTTGTTCCAGTTTTGGGGGTGATTCCGTTCTTGTTTGGGGTGTTTTTGACTTGTTTTGTGTTCTCCGTTGGGTTTTAGTTGGATTCTCGTTGGTCGTTAAGGTAAATGGGAGTGGATTGTGGGTTTTGAAGAAGATCAGGTGAGTTTAGGGTGGTTTTGCGGGGAAATTCATAGTTTTTGGTGTCTTTTCTTCTGATCCAGTTCTTGTTTGGGGTGTTTTTGACGTGTTTTGGGGTTTCCGTTGGGTTTCGTTGAGTTCCTAATGGGTTTTATGGTGGTTGGGAGTGGACATTTGGATTTGGAGAACATCAGGTACGTTTAGAGTGGTTTTGGGATTGGATCCGTGCTTTTTGGGGTTTTCTTTCGTTTTTGGGGGTGATTCTGTTCTTGTTTGGGGTGTTTTTGACGTGTTTTGGGTTCTCCGTTGGGTTTCGTTGGGTTTTCCGTGATCATCATGGTGGAAAAGTGTAAATTGTGGGTTTTGGAGAACATCAGGTAGGTTTATGAGGACTTTTGGGGCAGATTCAAGGTTTTTAGGGTTTTCTTCTGTTTTTTTTTAGTGATCCAGTTGTTTTTCGGCGTGTTTTTGACGTGTTTTGGGGTCTCCATTGGGTTTCGTTGGGTTTTCCGTGGTCATCATGGTGGAAAAGTGTAAATTGTGGGTTTTGGAGAACATCAGGTAGGTTTAGGGGGACTTTTGGGGTGGATTCATGGTATTTGTTTTTTTTTTTTTTTTTTTTTTTTTTTTTTTTTTTTGAGGTGATCCCGTTCTTTTTTGGGGTGTTTTTGATGTGTTTTGGGGTCTCCGTTGGGTTTTGTTGGATTCTTGTTGGTCATCATGTTGGAAAAGTGTAAATTGTGGATTTTGGAGAACATCAGGTGAGTTTAAGTTTTTCTGGGTGGTGAATCTATGGTTTTGGGGGAATTCTTCTGTTTTTTTAGCGTTTTCTTCTGTTTTTTAGGGTGGTCCCATTCTTTTTTGGGGTGTTTTTGACATATTTTGGGGTCTCCGTTGGTTTTTGTTTGGTTCTTGTTGTTCATCATGGTGAAAACGGGTAAATTGTGGGTAATGGAGAACATCAGGTAGGTTTAGGGGGACTTTTGGGGTGGATCACTGGCTTTTAGGCTTTTCTTTCGGTTTTGGGGGTGATCCCGCTTTTTTTTTGTGGTGTTTTTGACGTGTTTTGGGGTTTCCGTTGCGTTTCGTTGATTTCCTAATGTGTTTTAAGTTTGTTGGGAGTGGACTTTGGGATTTGGAGAACATCAGGTAGGTTTAGTGTGTTTTTGGGTGGATCTATGGTATTTGGGTTTTTCTTCTGGTTTTTTGGGGGGAGTGATCCAATTCATTTTTGGGGTGTTTTTGACTTGTTTTGGGGTCTCCGTTGGGTTTTGTTGGGTTCTTGTTGGTCATCATGTTGGAAAAGTGTAAATTGCGTGTTTTGGAGAACATCAGGTAGGTTTAGTGTCGTTTTGGGGTGGATCTATGTTTTTTGGGGATTTTGTTCCAGTTTTGGGGGTGATTCCGTTCTTGTTTGGGGTGTTTTTGACTTGTTTTGTGTTCTCCGTTGGGTTTTAGTTGGATTCTCGTTGGTCCTTAAGGTAAATGGGAGTGGATTGTGGGTTTTGAAGAAGATCAGGTGAGTTTAGGGTGGTTTTGCGGGGAAATTCATAGTTTTTGGTGTCTTTTCTTCTGATCCAGTTCTTTTCTGGGGTGTTTTTGACGTGTTTTGGGGTTTCCGTTGGGTTTCGTTGAGTTCCTAATGGGTTTTATGGTGGTTGGGAGTGGACATTTGGATTTGGAGAACATCAGGTACGTTTAGAGTGGTTTTGGGATTGGATCCGTGCTTTTTGGGGTTTTCTTTCGTTTTTGGGGGTGATTCTGTTCTTGTTTGGGGTGTTTTTGACGTGTTTTGGGTTCTCCGTTGGGTTTCGTTGGGTTTTCCGTGATCATCATGGTGGAAAAGTGTAAATTGTGGGTTTTGGAGAACATCAGGTAGGTTTATGAGGACTTTTGGGGCAGATTCAAGGTTTTTAGGGTTTTCTTCTGTTTTTTTTTAGTGATCCAGTTGTTTTTCGGCGTGTTTTTGACGTGTTTTGGGGTCTCCATTGGGTTTCGTTGGGTTTTCCGTGGTCATCATGGTGGAAAAGTGTAAATTGTGGGTTTTGGAGAACATCAGGTAGGTTTAGGGGGACTTTTGGGGTGGATTCATGGTATTTGTTTTTTTTTTTTTTTTTTTTTTTTTTTTTTTTTTTGAGGTGATCCCGTTCTTTTTTGGGGTGTTTTTGATGTGTTTTGGGGTCTCCGTTGGGTTTTGTTGGATTCTTGTTGGTCATCATGTTGGAAAAGTGTAAATTGTGGATTTTGGAGAACATCAGGTGAGTTTAAGTTTTTCTGGGTGGTGAATCTATGGTTTTGGGGGAATTCTTCTGTTTTTTTAGCGTTTTCTTCTGTTTTTTAGGGTGGTCCCATTCTTTTTTGGGGTGTTTTTGACATATTTTGGGGTCTCCGTTGGTTTTTGTTTGGTTCTTGTTGTTCATCATGGTGAAAACGGGTAAATTGTGGGTAATGGAGAACATCAGGTAGGTTTAGGGGGACTTTTGGGGTGGATCACTGGCTTTTAGGCTTTTCTTTCGGTTTTGGGGGTGATCCCGCTTTTTTTTTGTGGTGTTTTTGACGTGTTTTGGGGTTTCCGTTGCGTTTCGTTGATTTCCTAATGTGTTTTAAGTTTGTTGGGAGTGGACTTTGGGATTTGGAGAACATCAGGTAGGTTTAGTGTGTTTTTGGGTGGATCTATGGTATTTGGGTTTTTCTTCTGGTTTTTTGGGGGGAGTGATCCAATTCATTTTTGGGGTGTTTTTGACTTGTTTTGGGGTCTCCGTTGGGTTTTAGTTGGATTCTCGTTGGTCCTTAAGGTAAATGGGAGTGGATTGTGGGTTTTGAAGAAGATCAGGTGAGTTTAGGGTGGTTTTGCGGGGAAATTCATAGTTTTTGGTGTCTTTTCTTCTGATCCAGTTCTTTTCTGGGGTGTTTTTGACGTGTTTTGGGGTTTCCGTTGGGTTTCGTTGAGTTCCTAATGGGTTTTATGGTGGTTGGGAGTGGACATTTGGATTTGGAGAACATCAGGTACGTTTAGAGTGGTTTTGGGATTGGATCCGTGCTTTTGGGGGTTTTCTTTCGTTTTTGGGGGTGATTCTGATCTTGTTTGGTTTTTTTTTGATGTGTTTTGGGTTCTCCGTTGGGTTTCGTTGGGTTTTCCGTGGTCATCATGGTGGAAAAGTGTAAATTGTGGGTTTTGGAGAACATCAGGTAGGTTTAGGGGGACTTTTGGTGCAGATTCAAGGTTTTTAGGGTTTTCTTCTGTTTTTTTTCTAGTGATCCAGTTGTTTTTCGGCGTGTTTTTGACGTGTTTTGGGTTCTCCGTTGGGTTTCGTTGGGTTTTCCGTGGTCATCATGGTGGAAAAGTGTAAATTGTGGGTTTTGGAGAACATCAGGTAGGTTTATGAGGACTTTTGGGGCAGATTCAAGGTTTTTAGGGTTTTCTTCTGTTTTTTTTTCTAGTGATCCAGTTGTTTTTCGGCGTGTTTTTGATGTGTTTTGGGGTCTCCATTGGGTTTCGTTGGGTTTTCCGTGGTCATCATGGTGGAAAAGTGTAAATTGTGGGTTTTGGAGAACATCAGGTAGGTTTAGGGGGACTTTTGGGGTGGATTCATGGTATTTGTTTTTTTTTTTCTGTTTTTTTTTTTTTTTTTTTTTTGAGGTGATCCCGTTCTTTTTTGGGGTGTTTTTGATGTGTTTTGGGGTCTCCGTTGGGTTTTGTTGGATTCTTGTTGGTCATCATGTTGGAAAAGTGTAAATTGTGGATTTTGGAGAACATCAGGTGAGTTTAAGTTTTTCTGGGTGGTGAATCTATGGTTTTGGGGGAATTCTTCTGTTTTTTTAGCGTTTTCTTCTGTTTTTTAGGGTGGTCCCATTCTTTTTTGGGGTGTTTTTGACATATTTTGGGGTCTCCGTTGGTTTTTGTTTGGTTCTTGTTGTTCATCATGGTGAAAACGGGTAAATTGTGGGTAATGGAGAACATCAGGTAGGTTTAGGGGGACTTTTGGGGTGGATCACTGGCTTTTAGGCTTTTCTTTCGGTTTTGGGGGTGATCCCGCTTTTTTTTTGTGGTGTTTTTGACGTGTTTTGGGGTTTCCGTTGCGTTTCGTTGATTTCCTAATGTGTTTTAAGTTTGTTGGGAGTGGACTTTGGGATTTGGAGAACATCAGGTAGGTTTAGTGTGTTTTTGGGTGGATCTATGGTATTTGGGTTTTTCTTCTGGTTTTTTGGGGGGAGTGATCCAATTCATTTTTGGGGTGTTTTTGACTTGTTTTGGGGTCTCCGTTGGGTTTTAGTTGGATTCTCGTTGGTCCTTAAGGTAAATGGGAGTGGATTGTGGGTTTTGAAGAAGATCAGGTGAGTTTAGGGTGGTTTTGCGGGGAAATTCATAGTTTTTGGTGTCTTTTCTTCTGATCCAGTTCTTTTCTGGGGTGTTTTTGACGTGTTTTGGGGTTTCCGTTGGGTTTCGTTGAGTTCCTAATGGGTTTTATGGTGGTTGGGAGTGGACATTTGGATTTGGAGAACATCAGGTACGTTTAGAGTGGTTTTGGGATTGGATCCGTGCTTTTGGGGGTTTTCTTTCGTTTTTGGGGGTGATTCTGATCTTGTTTGGTTTTTTTTTGATGTGTTTTGGGTTCTCCGTTGGGTTTCGTTGGGTTTTCCGTGGTCATCATGGTGGAAAAGTGTAAATTGTGGGTTTTGGAGAACATCAGGTAGGTTTAGGGGGACTTTTGGTGCAGATTCAAGGTTTTTAGGGTTTTCTTCTGTTTTTTTTCTAGTGATCCAGTTGTTTTTCGGCGTGTTTTTGACGTGTTTTGGGTTCTCCGTTGGGTTTCGTTGGGTTTTCCGTGGTCATCATGGTGGAAAAGTGTAAATTGTGGGTTTTGGAGAACATCAGGTAGGTTTATGAGGACTTTTGGGGCAGATTCAAGGTTTTTAGGGTTTTCTTCTGTTTTTTTTTCTAGTGATCCAGTTGTTTTTCGGCGTGTTTTTGATGTGTTTTGGGGTCTCCATTGGGTTTCGTTGGGTTTTCCGTGGTCATCATGGTGGAAAAGTGTAAATTGTGGGTTTTGGAGAACATCAGGTAGGTTTAGGGGGACTTTTGGGGTGGATTCATGGTATTTGTTTTTTTTTTTCTGTTTTTTTTTTTTTTTTTTTTTTTGAGGTGATCCCGTTCTTTTTTGGGGTGTTTTTGATGTGTTTTGGGGTCTCCGTTGTGTTTTGTTGGATTCTTGTTGGTCATCATGTTGGAAAAGTGTAAATTGTGGATTTTGGAGAACATCAGGTGAGTTTAAGTTTTTCTGGGTGGTGAATCTATGGTTTTGGGGGAATTCTTCTGTTTTTTTAGCGTTTTCTTCTGTTTTTTAGGGTGGTCCCATTCTTTTTTGGGGTGTTTTTGACATATTTTGGGGTCTCCGTTGGTTTTTGTTTGGTTCTTGTTGTTCATCATGGTGAAAACGGGTAAATTGTGGGTAATGGAGAACATCAGGTAGGTTTAGGGGGACTTTTGGGGTGGATCACTGGCTTTTAGGCTTTTCTTTCGGTTTTGGGGGTGATCCTGCTTTTTTTTTTGTGGTGTTTTTGACGTGTTTTGGGGTTTCCGTTGGGTTTCGTTGATTTCCTAATGTGTTTTAAGTTTGTTGGGAGTGGACTTTGGGATTTGGAGAACATCAGGTAGGTTTAGTGTGTTTTTGGGTGGATCTATGGTATTTGGGTTTTTCTTCTGTTTTTTTGGGGGGAGTGATCCAATTCATTTTTGGGGTGTTTTTGACTTGTTTTGGGGTCTCCGTTGGGTTTTGTTGGGTTCTTGTTGGTCATCATGTTGGAAAAGTGTAAATTGCGTGTTTTGGAGAACATCAGGTAGGTTTAGTGTCGTTTTGGGGTGGATCTATGTTTTTTGGGGATTTTCTTCCAGTTTTGGGGGTGATTCTGTTCTTGTTTGGGGTGTTTTTGACTTGTTTTGTGTTCTCCGTTGGGTTTTAGTTGGATTCTCGTTGGTCGTTAAGGTAAATGGGAGTGGATTGTGGGTTTTGAAGAAGATCAGGTGAGTTTAGGGTGGTTTTGCGGGGAAATTCATAGTTTTTGGTGTCTTTTCTTCTGATCCAGTTCTTTTCTGGGGTGTTTTTGACGTGTTTTGGGGTTTCCGTTGGGTTTCGTTGAGTTCCTAATGGGTTTTATGGTGGTTGGGAGTGGACATTTGGATTTGGAGAACATCAGGTACGTTTAGAGTGGTTTTGGGATTGGATCCGTGCTTTTTGGGGTTTTCTTTCGTTTTTGGGGGTGATTCTGTTCTTGTTTGGGGTGTTTTTGACGTGTTTTGGGTTCTCCGTTGGGTTTCGTTGGGTTTTCCGTGATCATCATGGTGGAAAAGTGTAAATTGTGGGTTTTGGAGAACATCAGGTAGGTTTATGAGGACTTTTGGGGCAGATTCAAGGTTTTTAGGGTTTTCTTCTGTTTTTTTTCTAGTGATCCAGTTGTTTTTCGGCGTGTTTTTGATGTGTTTTGGGGTCTCCATTGGGTTTCGTTGGGTTTTCCATGGTCATCATGGTGGAAAAGTGTAAATTGTGGGTTTTGGAGAACATCAGGTAGGTTTAGGGGGACTTTTGGGGTGGATTCATGGTATTTGTTTTTTTTTTTCTGTTTTTTTTTTTTTTTTTTTTTTTTTTTTTTTGAGGTGATCCCGTTCTTATTTTGGGGTGTTTTTGATGTGTTTTGGGGTCTCCGTTGGGTTTTGTTGGGTTCTTGTTGGTCATCATGTTGGAAAAGTGTAAATTGTGGATTTTGGAGAACATCAGGTGAGTTTAAGTTTTTCTGGGTGGTGAATCTATGGTTTTGGGGGAATTCTTCTGTTTTTTTAGCGTTTTCTTCTGTTTTTTAGGGTGGTCCCATTCTTTTTTGGGGTGTTTTTGACATATTTTGGGGTCTCCGTTGGTTTTTGTTTGGTTCTTGTTGTTCACCATGGTGAAAACGGGTAAATTGTGGGTAATGGAGAACATCAGGTAGGTTTAGGGGGACTTTTGGGGTGGATCACTGGCTTTTAGGCTTTTCTTTCGGTTTTGGGGGTGATCCCGCTTTTTTTTTGTGGTGTTTTTGACGTGTTTTGGGGTTTCCGTTGCGTTTCGTTGATTTCCTAATGTGTTTTAAGTTTGTTGGGAGTGGACTTTGGGATTTGGAGAACATCAGGTAGGTTTAGTGTGTTTTTGGGTGGATCTATGGTATTTGGGTTTTTCTTCTGTTTTTTTGGGGGGAGTGATCCAATTCATTTTTGGGGTGTTTTTGACTTGTTTTGGGGTCTCCGTTGGGTTTTGTTGGGTTCTTGTTGGTCATCATGTTGGAAAAGTGTAAATTGCGTGTTTTGGAGAACATCAGGTAGGTTTAGTGTCGTTTTGGGGTGGATCTATGTTTTTTGGGGATTTTGTTCCAGTTTTGGGGGTGATTCCGTTCTTGTTTGGGGTGTTTTTGACTTGTTTTGTGTTCTCCGTTGGGTTTTAGTTGGATTCTCGTTGGTCCTTAAGGTAAATGGGAATGGATTGTGGGTTTTGAAGAAGATCAGGTGAGTTTAGGGTGGTTTTGCGGGGAAATTCATAGTTTTTGGTGTCTTTTCTTCTGATCCAGTTCTTTTCTGGGGTGTTTTTGACGTGTTTTGGGGTTTCCGTTGGGTTTCGTTGAGTTCCTAATGGGTTTTATGGTGGTTGGGAGTGGACATTTGGATTTGGAGAACATCAGGTACGTTTAGAGTGGTTTTGGGATTGGATCCGTGCTTTTGGGGGTTTTCTTTCGTTTTTGGGGGTGATTCTGTTCTTGTTTGGGGTGTTTTTGACGTGTTTTGGGTTCTCCGTTGGGTTTCGTTGGGTTTTCCGTGATCATCATGGTGGAAAAGTGTAAATTGTGGGTTTTGGAGAACATCAGGTAGGTTTATGAGGACTTTTGGGGCAGATTCAAGGTTTTTAGGGTTTTCTTCTGTTTTTTTTCTAGTGATCCAGTTGTTTTTCGGCGTGTTTTTGATGTGTTTTGGGGTCTCCATTGGGTTTCGTTGGGTTTTCCGTGGTCATCATGGTGGAAAAGTGTAAATTGTGGGTTTTGGAGAACATCAGGTAGGTTTAGGGGGACTTTTGGGGTGGATTCATGGTATTTGTTTTTTTTTTTCTGTGTTTTTTTTTTTTTTTTTTTTTTTGAGGTGATCCCGTTCTTATTTTGGGGTGTTTTTGATGTGTTTTGGGGTCTCCGTTGGGTTTTGTTGGGTTCTTGTTGGTCATCATGTTGGAAAAGTGTAAATTGTGGATTTTGGAGAACATCAGGTGAGTTTAAGTTTTTCTGGGTGGTGAATCTATGGTTTTGGGGGAATTCTTCTGTTTTTTTAGCGTTTTCTTCTGTTTTTTAGGGTGGTCCCATTCTTTTTTGGGGTGTTTTTGACATATTTTGGGGTCTCCGTTGGTTTTTGTTTGGTTCTTGTTGTTCACCATGGTGAAAACGGGTAAATTGTGGGTAATGGAGAACATCAGGTAGGTTTAGGGGGACTTTTGGGGTGGATCACTGGCTTTTAGGCTTTTCTTTCGGTTTTGGGGGTGATCCCGCTTTTTTTTTGTGGTGTTTTTGACGTGTTTTGGGGTTTCCGTTGCGTTTCGTTGATTTCCTAATGTGTTTTAAGTTTGTTGGGAGTGGACTTTGGGATTTGGAGAACATCAGGTAGGTTTAGTGTGTTTTTGGGTGGATCTATGGTATTTGGGTTTTTCTTCTGTTTTTTTGGGGGGAGTGATCCAATTCATTTTTGGGGTGTTTTTGACTTGTTTTGGGGTCTCCGTTGGGTTTTGTTGGGTTCTTGTTGGTCATCATGTTGGAAAAGTGTAAATTGCGTGTTTTGGAGAACATCAGGTAGGTTTAGTGTCGTTTTGGGGTGGATCTATGTTTTTTGGGGATTTTCTTCCAGTTTTGGGGGTGATTCCGTTCTTGTTTGGGGTGTTTTTGACTTGTTTTGTGTTCTCCGTTGGGTTTTAGTTGGATTCTCGTTGGTCCTTAAGGTAAATGGGAATGGATTGTGGGTTTTGAAGAAGATCAGGTGAGTTTAGGGTGGTTTTGCGGGGAAATTCATAGTTTTTGGTGTCTTTTCTTCTGATCCAGTTCTTTTCTGGGGTGTTTTTGACGTGTTTTGGGGTTTCCGTTGGGTTTCGTTGAGTTCCTAATGGGTTTTATGGTGGTTGGGAGTGGACATTTGGATTTGGAGAACATCAGGTACGTTTAGAGTGGTTTTGGGATTGGATCCGTGCTTTTGGGGGTTTTCTTTCGTTTTTGGGGGTGATTCTGTTCTTGTTTGGGGTGTTTTTGACGTGTTTTGGGTTCTCCGTTGGGTTTCGTTGGGTTTTCCGTGATCATCATGGTGGAAAAGTGTAAATTGTGGGTTTTGGAGAACATCAGGTAGGTTTATGAGGACTTTTGGGGCAGATTCAAGGTTTTTAGGGTTTTCTTCTGTTTTTTTTCTAGTGATCCAGTTGTTTTTCGGCGTGTTTTTGACGTGTTTTGGGGTCTCCATTGGGTTTCGTTGGGTTTTCCGTGGTCATCATGGTGGAAAAGTTTAAATTGTGGGTTTTGGAGAACATCAGGTAGGTTTAGGGGGACTTTTGGGGTGGATTCATGGTATTTGTTTTTTTTTTTTCTTTTTTTTTTTTTTTTTTTTTTTTTTTTTTTGAGGTGATCCCGTTCTTATTTTGGGGTGTTTTTGATGTGTTTTGGGGTCTCCGTTGGGTTTTGTTGGGTTCTTGTTGGTCATCATGTTGGAAAAGTGTAAATTGTGGATTTTGGAGAACATCAGGTGAGTTTAAGTTTTTCTGGGTGGTGAATCTATGGTTTTGGGGGAATTCTTCTGTTTTTTTAGCGTTTTCTTCTGTTTTTTAGGGTGGTCCCATTCTTTTTTGGGGTGTTTTTGACATATTTTGGGGTCTCCGTTGGTTTTTGTTTGGTTCTTGTTGTTCATCATGGTGAAAACGGGTAAATTGTGGGTAATGGAGAACATCAGGTAGGTTTAGGGGGACTTTTGGGGTGGATCACTGGCTTTTAGGCTTTTCTTTCGGTTTTGGGGGTGATCCCGCTTTTTTTTTGTGGTGTTTTTGACGTGTTTTGGGGTTTCCGTTGCGTTTCGTTGATTTCCTAATGTGTTTTAAGTTTGTTGGGAGTGGACTTTGGGATTTGGAGAACATCAGGTAGGTTTAGTGTGTTTTTGGGTGGATCTATGGTATTTGGGTTTTTCTTCTGTTTTTTTTTGGGGGGAGTGATCCAATTCATTTTTGGGGTGTTTTTGACTTGTTTTGGGGTCTCCGTTGGGTTTTGTTGGGTTCTTGTTGGTCATCATGTTGGAAAAGTGTAAATTGCGTGTTTTGGAGAACATCAGGTAGGTTTAGTGTCGTTTTGGGGTGGATCTATGTTTTTTGGGGATTTTGTTCCAGTTTTGGGGGTGATTCCGTTCTTGTTTGGGGTGTTTTTGACTTGTTTTGTGTTCTCCGTTGGGTTTTAGTTGGATTCTCGTTGGTCCTTAAGGTAAATGGGAATGGATTGTGGGTTTTGAAGAAGATCAGGTGAGTTTAGGGTGGTTTTGCGGGGAAATTCATAGTTTTTGGTGTCTTTTCTTCTGATCCAGTTCTTGTTTGGGGTGTTTTTGACGTGTTTTGGGGTTTCCGTTGGGTTTCGTTGAGTTCCTAATGGGTTTTATGGTGGTTGGGAGTGGACATTTGGATTTGGAGAACATCAGGTACGTTTAGAGTGGTTTTGGGATTGGATCCGTGCTTTTGGGGGTTTTCTTTCGTTTTTGGGGGTGATTCTGATCTTGTTTGGGGTTTTTTTGATGTGTTTTGGGTTCTCCGTTGGGTTTCGTTGGGTTTTCCGTGGTCATCATGGTGGAAAAGTGTAAATTGTGGGTTTTGGAGAACATCAGGTAGGTTTATGAGGACTTTTGGGGCAGATTCAAGGTTTTTAGGGTTTTCTTCTGTTTTTTTCTAGTGATCCAGTTGTTTTTCGGCGTGTTTTTGACGTGTTTTGGGGTCTCCGTTGGGTTTCGTTGGGTTTTCCGTGGTCATCATGGTGGAAAAGCGTAAATTGTGGGTTTTGGAGAACATCAGGTAGGTTTATGAGGACTTTTGGGGCAGATTCAAGGTTTTTAGGGTTTTCTTCTGTTTTTTTTTCTAGTGATCCAGTTGTTTTTCGGCGTGTTTTTGATGTGTTTTGGGGTCTCCATTGGGTTTCGTTGGGTTTTCCGTGGTCATCATGGTGGAAAAGTGTAAATTGTGGGTTTTGGAGAACATCAGGTAGGTTTAGGGGGACTTTTGGGGTGGATTCATGGTATTTGTTTTTTTTTTTCTGTTTTTTTTTTTTTTTTTTTTTTTTTGAGGTGATCCCGTTCTTTTTTGGGGTGTTTTTGATGTGTTTTGGGGTCTCCGTTGTGTTTTGTTGGATTCTTGTTGGTCATCATGTTGGAAAAGTGTAAATTGTGGATTTTGGAGAACATCAGGTGAGTTTAAGTTTTTCTGGGTGGTGAATCTATGGTTTTGGGGGAATTCTTCTGTTTTTTTAGCGTTTTCTTCTGTTTTTTAGGGTGGTCCCATTCTTTTTTGGGGTGTTTTTGACATATTTTGGGGTCTCCGTTGGTTTTTGTTTGGTTCTTGTTGTTCATCATGGTGAAAACGGGTAAATTGTGGGGTAATGGAGAACATCAGGTAGGTTTAGGGGGACTTTTGGGGTGGATCACTGGCTTTTAGGCTTTTCTTTCGGTTTTGGGGGTGATCCTGCTTTTTTTTTTGTGGTGTTTTTGACGTGTTTTGGGGTTTCCGTTGGGTTTCGTTGATTTCCTAATGTGTTTTAAGTTTGTTGGGAGTGGACTTTGGGATTTGGAGAACATCAGGTAGGTTTAGTGTGTTTTTGGGTGGATCTATGGTATTTGGGTTTTTCTTCTGTTTTTTGGGGGGAGTGATCCAATTCATTTTTGGGGTGTTTTTGACTTGTTTTGGGGTCTCCGTTGGGTTTTGTTGGGTTCTTGTTGGTCATCATGTTGGAAAAGTGTAAATTGCGTGTTTTGGAGAACATCAGGTAGGTTTAGTGTCGTTTTGGGGTGGATCTATGTTTTTTGGGGATTTTCTTCCAGTTTTGGGGGTGATTCCGTTCTTGTTTGGGGTGTTTTTGACTTGTTTTGTGTTCTCCGTTGGGTTTTAGTTGGATTCTCGTTGGTCGTTAAGGTAAATGGGAGTGGATTGTGGGTTTTGAAGAAGATCAGGTGAGTTTAGGGTGGTTTTGCGGGGAAATTCATAGTTTTTGGTGTCTTTTCTTCTGATCCAGTTCTTTTCTGGGGTGTTTTTGACGTGTTTTGGGGTTTCCGTTGGGTTTCGTTGAGTTCCTAATGGGTTTTATGGTGGTTGGGAGTGGACATTTGGATTTGGAGAACATCAGGTACGTTTAGAGTGGTTTTGGGATTGGATCCGTGCTTTTTGGGGTTTTCTTTCGTTTTTGGGGGTGATTCTGTTCTTGTTTGGGGTGTTTTTGACGTGTTTTGGGTTCTCCGTTGGGTTTCGTTGGGTTTTCCGTGATCATCATGGTGGAAAAGTGTAAATTGTGGGTTTTGGAGAACATCAGGTAGGTTTATGAGGACTTTTGGGGCAGATTCAAGGTTTTTAGGGTTTTCTTCTGTTTTTTTTTCTAGTGATCCAGTTGTTTTTCGGCGTGTTTTTGACGTGTTTTGGGTTCTCCGTTGGGTTTCGTTGGGTTTTCCGTGGTCATCATGGTGGAAAAGTGTAAATTGTGGGTTTTGGAGAACATCAGGTAGGTTTAGGGGGACTTTTGTGGTGGATTCATGGTATTTGGTATTTTTTTTTTTTTTTTTTTTTTTTTGAGGTGATCTCGTTCTTTTTTGGGGTGTTTTTGATGTGTTTTGGGGTCTCCGTTGGGTTTTGTTGGGTTCTTGTTGGTCATCATGTTGGAAAAGTGTAAATTGTGGATTTTGGAGAACATCAGGTGAGTTTAAGTTTTTCTGGGTGGTGAATCTATGGTTTTGGGGGAATTCTTCTGTTTTTTTAGCGTTTTCTTCTGTTTTTTAGGGTGGTCCCATTCTTTTTTGGGGTGTTTTTGACATATTTTGGGGTCTCCGTTGGTTTTTGTTTGGTTCTTGTTGTTCATCATGGTGAAAACGGGTAAATTGTGGGTAATGGAGAACATCAGGTAGGTTTAGGGGGACTTTTGGGGTGGATCACTGGCTTTTAGGCTTTTCTTTCGGTTTTGGGGGTGATCCCGCTTTTTTTTTTGTGGTGTTTTTGACGTGTTTTGGGGTTTCCGTTGGGTTTCGTTGATTTCCTAATGTGTTTTAAGTTTGTTGGGAGTGGACTTTGGGATTTGGAGAACATCAGGTAGGTTTAGTGTGTTATGGGTGGATCTATGGTATTTGGGTTTTTCTTCTGTTTTTTTGGGGGGAGTGATCCAATTCATTTTTGGGGTGTTTTTGACTTGTTTTGGGGTCTCCGTTGGGTTTTAGTTGGATTCTCGTTGGTCCTTAAGGTAAATGGGAATGGATTGTGGGTTTTGAAGAAGATCAGGTGAGTTTAGGGTGGATTTGTGGGGAAATTCATAGTTTTTGGTGTCTTTTCTTCTGATCCAGTTCTTTTCTGGGGTGTTTTTGACGTGTTTTGGGGTTTCCGTTGGGTTTCGTTGAGTTCCTAATGGGTTTTATGGTGGTTGGGAGTGGACATTTGGATTTGGAGAACATCAGGTACGTTTAGAGTGGTTTTGGGATTGGATCCGTGCTTTTTGGGGTTTTCTTTCGTTTTTGGGGGTGATTCTGATCTTGTTTGGGGTTTTTTTGATGTGTTTTGGGTTCTCCGTTGGGTTTCGTTGGGTTTTCCGTGGTCATCATGGTGGAAAAGTGTAAATTGTGGGTTTTGGAGAACATCAGGTAGGTTTATGAGGACTTTTGGGGCAGATTCAAGGTTTTTAGGGTTTTCTTCTGTTTTTTTTCTAGTGATCCAGTTGTTTTTTGGCATGTTTTTGACGTGTTTTGGGGTCTCCGTTGGGTTTCGTTGGGTTTTTCGTGGTCATCATGGTGGAAAAGTTTAAATTGTGGGTTTTGGAGAACATCAGGTAGGTTTAGGGGGACTTTTGGGGTGGATTCATGGTATTTGTTTTTTTTTTCTGTTTTTTTTTTTTTTTTTTTTTTGAGGTGATCCCGTTCTTATTTTGGGGTGTTTTTGATGTGTTTTGGGGTCTCCGTTGGGTTTTGTTGGGTTCTTGTTGGTCATCATGTTGGAAAAGTGTAAATTGTGGATTTTGGAGAACATCAGGTGAGTTTAAGTTTTTCTGGGTGGTGAATCTATGGTTTTGGGGGAATTCTTCTGTTTTTTTAGCGTTTTCTTCTGTTTTTTAGGGTGGTCCCATTCTTTTTTGGGGTGTTTTTGACATATTTTGGGGTCTCCGTTGGTTTTTGTTTGGTTCTTGTTGTTCATCATGGTGAAAACGGGTAAATTGTGGGTAATGGAGAACATCAGGTAGGTTTAGGGGGACTTTTGGGGTGGATCACTGGCTTTTAGGCTTTTCTTTCGGTTTTGGGGGTGATCCCGCTTTTTTTTTGTGGTGTTTTTGACGTGTTTTGGGGTTTCCGTTGGGTTTCGTTGATTTCCTAATGTGTTTTAAGTTTGTTGGGAGTGGACTTTGGGATTTGGAGAACATCAGGTAGGTTTAGTGTGTTTTTGGGTGGATCTATGGTATTTGGGTTTTTCTTCTGTTTTTTTTTTTTGGGGGGAGTGATCCAATTCATTTTTGGGGTGTTTTTGACTTGTTTTGGGGTCTCCGTTGGGTTTTGTTGGGTTCTTGTTGGTCATCATGTTGGAAAAGTGTAAATTGCGTGTTTTGGAGAACATCAGGTAGGTTTAATGTCGTTTTGGGGTGGATCTATGTTTTTTGGGGATTTTCTTCCAGTTTTGGGGGTGATTCCGTTCTTGTTTGGGGTGTTTTTGACTTGTTTTGGGGTCTCCGTTGGGTTTTAGTTGGATTCTCGTTGGTCCTTAAGGTAAATGGGAATGGATTGTGGGTTTTGAAGAAGATCAGGTGAGTTTAGGGTGGTTTTGCGGGGAAATTCATAGTTTTTGGTGTCTTTTCTTCTGATCCAGTTCTTGTTTGGGGTGTTTTTGACGTGTTTTGGGGTTTCCGTTGGGTTTCGTTGAGTTCCTAATGGGTTTTATGGTGGTTGGGAGTGGACATTTGGATTTGGAGAACATCAGGTACGTTTAGAGTGGTTTTGGGATTGGATCCGTGCTTTTGGGGGTTTTCTTTCGTTTTTGGGGGTGATTCTGATCTTGTTTGGGGTTTTTTTGATGTGTTTTGGGTTCTCCGTTGGGTTTCGTTGGGTTTTCCGTGGTCATCATGGTGGAAAAGTGTAAATTGTGGGTTTTGGAGAACATCAGGTAGGTTTATGAGGACTTTTGGGGCAGATTCAAGGTTTTTAGGGTTTTCTTCTGTTTTTTTTTCTAGTGATCCAGTTGTTTTTTGGCGTGTTTTTGACGTGTTTTGGGGTCTCCGTTGGGTTTCGTTGGGTTTTTCGTGGTCATCATGGTGGAAAAGTTTAAATTGTGGGTTTTGGAGAACATCAGGTAGGTTTAGGGGGACTTTTGGGGTGGATTCATGGTATTTGGTTTTTTCTTTTCTGTTTTTTTTTTTTTTGTTTGTTTGTTTTTTTGTTTTTGAGGTGATCCCGTTCTTATTTTGGGGTGTTTTTGATGTGTTTTGGGGTCTCCGTTGGTTTTTGTTTGGTTCTTGTTGTTCATCATGGTGAAAACGGGTAAATTGTGGGTAATGGAGAACATCAGGTAGGTTTAGGGGGACTTTTGGGGTGGATCACTGGCTTTTAGGCTTTTCTTTCGGTTTTGGGGGTGATCCCGCTTTTTTTTTGTGGTGTTTTTGACGTGTTTTGGGGTTTCCGTTGGGTTTCGTTGATTTCCTAATGTGTTTTAAGTTTGTTGGGAGTGGACTTTGGGATTTGGAGAACATCAGGTAGGTTTAGTGTGTTTTTGGGTGGATCTATGGTATTTGGGTTTTTCTTCTGTTTTTTTTTTGGGGGGAGTGATCCAATTCATTTTTGGGGTGTTTTTGACTTGTTTTGGGGTCTCCGTTGGGTTTTGTTGGGTTCTTGTTGGTCATCATGTTGGAAAAGTGTAAATTGCGTGTTTTGGAGAACATCAGGTAGGTTTAGTGTCGTTTTGGGGTGGATCTATGTTTTTTGGGGATTTTCTTCCAGTTTTGGGGGTGATTCCGTTCTTGTTTGGGGTGTTTTTGACTTGTTTTGTGTTCTCCGTTGGGTTTTAGTTGGATTCTCGTTGGTCCTTAAGGTAAATGGGAATGGATTGTGGGTTTTGAAGAAGATCAGGTGAGTTTAGGGTGGTTTTGCGGGGAAATTCATAGTTTTTGGTGTCTTTTCTTCTGATCCAGTTCTTGTTTGGGGTGTTTTTAACGTGTTTTGGGGTTTCCGTTGGGTTTCGTTGAGTTCCTAATGGGTTTTATGGTGGTTGGGAGTGGACATTTGGATTTGGAGAACATCAGGTACGTTTAGAGTGGTTTTGGGATTGGATCCGTGCTTTTGGGGGTTTTCTTTCGTTTTTGGGGGTGATTCTGATCTTGTTTGGTTTTTTTTTGATGTGTTTTGGGTTCTCCGTTGGGTTTCGTTGGGTTTTCCGTGGTCATCATGGTGGAAAAGTGTAAATTGTGGGTTTTGGAGAACATCAGGTAGGTTTATGAGGACTTTTGGGGCAGATTCAAGGTTTTTAGGGTTTTCTTCTGTTTTTTTTCTAGTGATCCAGTTGTTTTTTGGCATGTTTTTGACGTGTTTTGGGGTCTCCGTTGGGTTTCGTTGGGTTTTTCGTGGTCATCATGGTGGAAAAGTTTAAATTGTGGGTTTTGGAGAACATCAGGTAGGTTTAGGGGGACTTTTGGGGTGGATTCATGGTATTTGTTTTTTTTTTTCTGTTTTTTTTTTTTTTTTTTTTTGAGGTTATCCCGTTCTTTTTTGGGGTGTTTTTGATGTGTTTTGGGGTCTCCGTTGGGTTTTGTTGGGTTCTTGTTGGTCATCATGTTGGAAAAGTGTAAATTGTGGATTTTGGAGAATATCAGGTGAGTTTAAGTTTTTCTGGGTGGTAAATCTATGGTTTTGGGGGAATTCTTCTGTTTTTTTAGCGTTTTCTTCTGTTTTTTAGGGTGGTCCCATTCTTTTTTGGGGTGTTTTTGACATATTTTGGGGTCTCCGTTGGTTTTTGGTTCTTGTTGTTCATCATGGTGAAAACGGGTAAATTGTGGGTAATGGAGAACATCAGGTAGGTTTAGGGGGACTTTTGGGGTGGATCACTGGCTTTTAGGCTTTTCTTTCGGTTTTGGGGGTGATCCCGCTTTTTTTTTTGTGGTGTTTTTGACGTGTTTTGGGGTTTTCGTTGGGTTTCGTTGATTTCCTAATGTGTTTTAAGTTTGTTGGGAGTGGACTTTGGGATTTGGAGAACATCAGGTAGGTTTAGTGTGTTTTTGGGTGGATCTATGGTATTTGGGTTTTTCTTCTGTTTTTTTTTTTTGGGGGGAGTGATCCAATTCATTTTTGGGGTGTTTTTGACTTGTTTTGGGGTCTCCGTTGGGTTTTGTTGGGTTCTTGTTGGTCATCATGTTGGAAAAGTGTAAATTGCGTGTTTTGGAGAACATCAGGTAGGTTTAGTGTCGTTTTTTGGGGATTTTGTTCCAGTTTTGGGGGTGATTCCTTTCTTGTTTGGGGTGTTTTTGACTTGTTTTGTGTTCTCCGTTGGGTTTTAGTTGGATTCTCGTTGGTCCTTAAGGTAAATGGGAATGGATTGTGGGTTTTGAAGAAGATCAGGTGAGTTTAGGGTGGTTTTGCGGGGAAATTCATAGTTTTTGGTGTCTTTTCTTCTGATCCAGTTCTTGTTTGGGGTGTTTTTAACGTGTTTTGGGGTTTCCGTTGGGTTTCGTTGAGTTCCTAATGGGTTTTATGGTGGTTGGGAGTGGACATTTGGATTTGGAGAACATCAGGTACGTTTAGAGTGGTTTTGGGATTGGATCCGTGCTTTTGGGGGTTTTCTTTCGTTTTTGGGGGTGATTCTGATCTTGTTTGGTTTTTTTTTGATGTGTTTTGGGTTCTCCGTTGGGTTTCGTTGGGTTTTCCGTGGTCATCATGGTGGAAAAGTGTAAGTTGTGGGTTTTGGAGAACATCAGGTAGGTTTATGAGGACTTTTGGGGCAGATTCAAGGTTTTTAGGTTTTTCTTCTGTTTTTTTTCTAGTGATCCAGTTGTTTTTTGGCATGTTTTTGACGTGTTTTGGGGTCTCCGTTGGGTTTCGTTGGGTTTTTCGTGGTCATCATGGTGGAAAAGTTTAAATTGTGGGTTTTGGAGAACATCAGGTAGGTTTAGGGGGACTTTTGGGGTGGATTCATGGTATTTGTTTTTTTTTTCTGTTTTTTTTTTTTTGTTTGTTTGTTTGTTTTTGAGGTGATCCCGTTCTTATTTTGGGGTGTTTTTGATGTGTTTTGGGGTCTCCGTTGGGTTTTGTGGGGTTCTTGTTGGTCATCATGTTGGAAAAGTGTAAATTGTGGATTTTGGAGAATATCAGGTGAGTTTAAGTTTTTCTGGGTGGTGAATCTATGGTTTTGGGGGAATTCTTCTGTTTTTTTAGCGTTTTCTTCTGTTTTTTAGGGTGGTCCCATTCTTGTTTGGGGTGTTTTTGACATATTTTGGGGTCTCCGTTGGTTTTTGTTTGGTTCTTGTTGTTCATCATGGTGAAAACGGGTAAATTGTGGGTAATGGAGAACATCAGGTAGGTTTAGGGGGACTTTTGGGGTGGATCACTGGCTTTTAGGCTTTTCTTTCGGTTTTGGGGGTGATCCCGCTTTTTTTTTGTGGTGTTTTTGACGTGTTTTGGGGTTTCCGTTGGGTTTCGTTGATTTCCTAATGTGTTTTAAGTTTGTTGGGAGTGGACTTTGGGATTTGGAGAACATCAGGTAGGTTTAGGGGGACTTTTGGGGTGGATTCATGGTATTTGGGTTTTTCTTCTGTTTTTTTGGGGGGAGTGATCCAATTCATTTTTGGGGTGTTTTTGACTTGTTTTGGGGTCTCCGTTGGGTTTTGTTGGGTTCTTGTTGGTCATCATGTTGGAAAAGTGTAAATTGCGTGTTTTGGAGAACATCAGGTAGGTTTAGTGTCGTTTTGGGTTGGATCTATGTTTTTTGGGGATTTTCTTCCAGTTTTGGGGGTGATTCCGTTCTTGTTTGGGGTGTTTTTGACTTGTTTTGTGTTCTCCGTTGGGTTTTAGTTGGATTCTCGTTGGTCCTTAAGGTAAATGGGAATGGATTGTGGGTTTTGAAGAAGATCAGGTGAGTTTAGGGTGGTTTTGCGGGGAAATTCATAGTTTTTGGTGTCTTTTCTTCTGATCCAGTTCTTTTCTGGGGTGTTTTTGATGTGTTTTGGGGTTTCCGTTGGGTTTCGTTGAGTTCCTAATAGGTTTTATGGTGGTTGGGAGTGGACATTTGGATTTGGAGAACATCAGGTACGTTTAGAGTGGTTTTGGGATTGGATCCGTGCTTTTTGGGGTTTTCTTTCGTTTTTGGGGGTGATCCTGTTCTTGTTTGGGGTGTATTTGACGTGTTTTGTGGTCTCTGTTTTGTTTCGTTGTGTTTTCCTTGTTCATTTTGGTGGAAAAGGCTGAATAGTGGGTTTTGGAGAACATCAGGTATGTTTAGGGCGTTTTGGGGATTTGATCCGTGCTTTTTGGGGATTTTGTTCCAGTTTTGGGGGTGATTCCGTTCTTGTTTGTGGTGTTTTTGACGTGTTTTGGGTTCTCCGTTGGGTTTCGTTGGGTTTTCCGTGGTCATCATGGTGGAAAAGTGTAAATTGTGGGTTTTGGAGAACATCAGGTAGGTTTAGGGGGACTTTTGGGGCAGATTCAATGTTTTTAGGGTTTTCTTCTGTTTTTTCTAGTGATCCAGTTGTTTTTTGGCATGTTTTTGACGTGTTTTGGGTTCTCCGTTGGGTTTCATTGGGTTTTCCGTGGTCATCATGGTGGAAAAGTGTAAATTGTGGGTTTTGGAGAACATCAGGTAGGTTTAGGGGGACTTTTGGTGCAGATTCAAGGTTTTTAGGGTTTTCTTCTGTTTTTTTCTAGTGATCCAGTTGTTTTTTGGCATGTTTTTGACGTGTTTTGGGTTCTCCGTTGGGTTTTGTTGGGTTCTTGTTGGTCATCATGGTGGAAAAGTGTAAATTGTGGGTTTTGGAGAACATCAGGTAGGTTTAGGGGGACTTTTGGGGTGGATTCATGGTATTTGTTTTTTTTTTTTCTGTTGTTTTTTTTTTTTTGAGGTGATCCCGTTCTTTTTTGGGGTGTTTTTGATGTGTTTTGGGGTCTCCGTTGGGTTTTGTGGGGTTCTTGTTGGTCATCATGTTGGAAAAGTGTAAATTGTGGATTTTGGAGAATATCAGGTGAGTTTAAGTTTTTCTGGGTGGTAAATCTATGGTTTTGGGGGAATTCTTCTGTTTTTTTAGCGTTTTCTTCTGTTTTTTAGGGTGGTCCCATTCTTTTTTGGGGTGTTTTTGACATATTTTGGGGTCTCCGTTGGTTTTTGTTTGGTTCTTGTTGTTCATCATGGTGAAAACGGGTAAATTGTGGGTAATGGAGAACATCAGGTAGGTTTAGGGGGACTTTTGGGGTGGATCACTGGCTTTTAGGCTTTTCTTTCGGTTTTGGGGGTGATCCCGCTTTTTTTTTTGTGGTGTTTTTGACGTGTTTTGGGGTTTCCGTTGGGTTTCGTTGATTTCCTAATGTGTTTTAAGTTTGTTGGGAGTGGACTTTGGCATTTGGAGAACATCAGGTAGGTTTAGTGTGTTTTTGGGTGGATCTATGGTATTTGGGTTTTTCTTCTGTTTTTTTTTTTTGGGGGGAGTGATCCAATTCATTTTTGGGGTGTTTTTGACTTGTTTTGGGGTCTCCGTTGGGTTTTGTTGGGTTCTTGTTGGTCATCATGTTGGAAAAGTGTAAATTGCGTGTTTTGGAGAACATCAGGTAGGTTTAGTGTCGTTTTGGGGTGGATCTATGTTTTTTGGGGATTTTGTTCCAGTTTTGGGGGTGATTCCGTTCTTGTTTGGGGTGTTTTTGACTTGTTTTGTGTTCTCCGTTGGGTTTTAGTTGGATTCTCGTTGGTCCTTAAGGTAAATGGGAATGGATTGTGGGTTTTGAAGAAGATCAGGTGAGTTTAGGGTGGTTTTGCGGGGAAATTCATAGTTTTTGGTGTCTTTTCTTCTGATCCAGTTCTTGTTTGGGGTGTTTTTAACGTGTTTTGGGGTTTCCGTTGGGTTTCGTTGAGTTCCTAATGGGTTTTATGGTGGTTGGGAGTGGACATTTGGATTTGGAGAACATCAGGTACGTTTAGAGTGGTTTTGGGATTGGATCCGTGCTTTTGGGGGTTTTCTTTCGTTTTTGGGGGTGATTCTGATCTTGTTTGGGTTTTTTTTGATGTGTTTTGGGTTCTCCGTTGGGTTTCGTTGGGTTTTCCGTGGTCATCATGGTGGAAAAGTGTAAATTGTGGGTTTTGGAGAACATCAGGTAGGTTTAGGGGGACTTTTGGTGCAGATTCAAGGTTTTTAGGGTTTTCTTCTGTTTTTTTCTAGTGATCCAGTTGTTTTTTGGCATGTTTTTGACGTGTTTTGGGTTCTCCGTTGGGTTTTGTTGGGTTCTTGTTGGTCATCATGGTGGAAAAGTGTAAATTGTGGGTTTTGGAGAACATCAGGTAGGTTTAGGGGGACTTTTGGGGTGGATTCATGGTATTTGTTTTTTTTTTTTCTGTTGTTTTTTTTTTTTTTGAGGTGATCCCGTTCTTTTTTGGGGTGTTTTTGATGTGTTTTGGGGTCTCCGTTGGGTTTTGTGGGGTTCTTGTTGGTCATCATGTTGGAAAAGTGTAAATTGTGGATTTTGGAGAATATCAGGTGAGTTTAAGTTTTTCTGGGTGGTAAATCTATGGTTTTGGGGGAATTCTTCTGTTTTTTTTAGCGTTTTCTTCTGTTTTTTAGGGTGGTCCCATTCTTTTTTGGGGTGTTTTTGACATATTTTGGGGTCTCCGTTGGTTTTTGTTTGGTTCTTGTTGTTCATCATGGTGAAAACGGGTAAATTGTGGGTAATGGAGAACATCAGGTAGGTTTAGGGGGACTTTTGGGGTGGATCACTGGCTTTTAGGCTTTTCTTTCGGTTTTGGGGGTGATCCCGCTTTTTTTTTGTGGTGTTTTTGACGTGTTTTGGGGTTTCCGTTGGGTTTCGTTGATTTCCTAATGTGTTTTAAGTTTGTTGGGAGTGGACTTTGGGATTTGGAGAACATCAGGTAGGTTTAGTGTGTTTTTGGGTGGATCTATGGTATTTGGGTTTTTCTTCTGTTTTTTTTTGGGGGGGAGTGATCCAATTCATTTTTGGGGTGTTTTTGACTTGTTTTGGGGTCTCCGTTGGGTTTTGTTGGGTTCTTGTTGGTCATCATGTTGGAAAAGTGTAAATTGCGTGTTTTGGAGAACATCAGGTAGGTTTAGTGTCGTTTTGGGGTGGATCTATGTTTTTGGGGGATTTTGTTCCAGTTTTGGGGGTGATTCCGTTCTTGTTTGGGGTGTTTTTGACTTGTTTTGTGTTCTCCGTTGGGTTTTAGTTGGATTCTCGTTGGTCCTTAAGGTAAATGGGAATGGATTGTGGGTTTTGAAGAAGATCAGGTGAGTTTAGGGTGGTTTTGCGGGGAAATTCATAGTTTTTGGTGTCTTTTCTTCTGATCCAGTTCTTTTCTGGGGTGTTTTTGATGTGTTTTGGGGTTTCCGTTGGGTTTCGTTGAGTTCCTAATGGGTTTTATGGTGGTTGGGAGTGGACATTTGGATTTGGAGAACATCAGGTACGTTTAGAGTGGTTTTGGGATTGGATCCGTGCTTTTTGGGGTTTTCTTTCGTTTTTGGGGGTGATCCTGTTCTTGTTTGGGGTGTTTTTGACGTGTTTTGTGGTCTCTGTTTTGTTTCGTTGTGTTTTCCTTGTTCATTTTGGTGGAAAAGGCTGAATAGTGGGTTTTGGAGAACATCAGGTATGTTTAGGGCGTTTTGGGGATTTGATCCGTGCTTTTTGGGGATTTTGTTCCAGTTTTGGGGGTGATTCCGTTCTTGTTTGTGGTGTTTTTGACGTGTTTTGGGTTCTCCGTTGGGTTTCGTTGGGTTTTCCGTGGTCATCATGGTGGAAAAGTGTAAATTGTGGGTTTTGGAGAACATCAGGTAGGTTTAGGGGGACTTTTGGGGCAGATTCAATGTTTTTAGGGTTTTCTTCTGTTTTTTCTAGTGATCCAGTTGTTTTTCGGCGTGTTTTTGACGTGTTTTGGGTTCTCCGTTGGGTTTCATTGGGTTTTCCGTGGTCATCATGGTGGAAAAGTGTAAATTGTGGGTTTTGGAGAACATCAGGTAGGTTTAGGGGGACTTTTGGTGCAGATTCAAGGTTTTTAGGGTTTTCTTCTGTTTTTTTCTAGTGATCCAGTTGTTTTTTGGCATGTTTTTGACGTGTTTTGGGTTCTCCGTTGGGTTTTGTTGGGTTCTTGTTGGTCATCATGGTGGAAAAGTGTAAATTGTGGGTTTTGGAGAACATCAGGTAGGTTTAGGGGGACTTTTGGGGTGGATTCATGGTATTTGTTTTTTTTTTTTCTGTTGTTTTTTTTTTTTTTGAGGTGATCCCGTTCTTTTTTGGGGTGTTTTTGATGTGTTTTGGGGTCTCCGTTGGGTTTTGTGGGGTTCTTGTTGGTCATCATGTTGGAAAAGTGTAAATTGTGGATTTTGGAGAATATCAGGTGAGTTTAAGTTTTTCTGGGTGGTAAATCTATGGTTTTGGGGGAATTCTTCTGTTTTTTTAGCGTTTTCTTCTGTTTTTTAGGGTGGTCCCATTCTTTTTTGGGGTGTTTTTGACATATTTTGGGGTCTCCGTTGGTTTTTGTTTGGTTCTTGTTGTTCATCATGGTGAAAACGGGTAAATTGTGGGTAATGGAGAACATCAGGTAGGTTTAGGGGGACTTTTGGGGTGGATCACTGGCTTTTAGGCTTTTCTTTCGGTTTTGGGGGTGATCCCGCTTTTTTTTTGTGGTGTTTTTGACGTGTTTTGGGGTTTCCGTTGGGTTTCGTTGATTTCCTAATGTGTTTTAAGTTTGTTGGGAGTGGACTTTGGGATTTGGAGAACATCAGGTAGGTTTAGTGTGTTTTTGGGTGGATCTATGGTATTTGGGTTTTTCTTCTGTTTTTTTTTGGGGGGGAGTGATCCAATTCATTTTTGGGGTGTTTTTGACTTGTTTTGGGGTCTCCGTTGGGTTTTGTTGGGTTCTTGTTGGTCATCATGTTGGAAAAGTGTAAATTGCGTGTTTTGGAGAACATCAGGTAGGTTTAGTGTCGTTTTGGGGTGGATCTATGTTTTTGGGGGATTTTGTTCCAGTTTTGGGGGTGATTCCGTTCTTGTTTGGGGTGTTTTTGACTTGTTTTGTGTTCTCCGTTGGGTTTTAGTTGGATTCTCGTTGGTCCTTAAGGTAAATGGGAATGGATTGTGGGTTTTGAAGAAGATCAGGTGAGTTTAGGGTGGTTTTGCGGGGAAATTCATAGTTTTTGGTGTCTTTTCTTCTGATCCAGTTCTTTTCTGGGGTGTTTTTGATGTGTTTTGGGGTTTCCGTTGGGTTTCGTTGAGTTCCTAATGGGTTTTATGGTGGTTGGGAGTGGACATTTGGATTTGGAGAACATCAGGTACGTTTAGAGTGGTTTTGGGATTGGATCCGTGCTTTTTGGGGTTTT
Source organism: Aythya marila (assembly GCF_965140915.1). NCBI lineage: Eukaryota > Metazoa > Chordata > Aves > Anseriformes > Anatidae > Aythya > Aythya marila. The sequence goes on along the minus strand of NW_028137111.1, from coordinate 15,723 downwards.
CTTTCGTTTTTGGGGGTGATCCTGTTCTTGTTTGGGGTGTTTTTGACGTGTTTTGTGGTCTCTGTTTTGTTTCGTTGTGTTTTCCTTGTTCATTTTGGTGGAAAAGGCTGAATAGTGGGTTTTGGAGAACATCAGGTATGTTTAGGGCGTTTTTGGGATTTGATCCGTGCTTTTTGGGGATTTTGTTCCAGTTTTGGGGGTGATTCCGTTCTTGTTTGTGGTGTTTTTGACGTGTTTTGGGTTCTCCGTTGGGTTTCGTTGGGTTTTCCGTGGTCATCATGGTGGAAAAGTGTAAATTGTGGGTTTTGGAGAACATCAGGTAGGTTTAGGGGGACTTTTGGGGCAGATTCAATGTTTTTAGGGTTTTCTTCTGTTTTTTCTAGTGATCCAGTTGTTTTTCGGCGTGTTTTTGACGTGTTTTGGGTTCTCCGTTGGGTTTCATTGGGTTTTCCGTGGTCATCATGGTGGAAAAGTGTAAATTGTGGGTTTTGGAGAACATCAGGTAGGTTTAGGGGGACTTTTGGTGCAGATTCAAGGTTTTTAGGGTTTTCTTCTGTTTTTTTCTAGTGATCCAGTTGTTTTTTGGCATGTTTTTGACGTGTTTTGGGTTCTCCGTTGGGTTTTGTTGGGTTCTTGTTGGTCATCATGGTGGAAAAGTGTAAATTGTGGGTTTTGGAGAACATCAGGTAGGTTTAGGGGGACTTTTGGGGTGGATTCATGGTATTTGTTTTTTTTTTTTCTGTTGTTTTTTTTTTTTTTGAGGTGATCCCGTTCTTTTTTGGGGTGTTTTTGATGTGTTTTGGGGTCTCCGTTGGGTTTTGTGGGGTTCTTGTTGGTCATCATGTTGGAAAAGTGTAAATTGTGGATTTTGGAGAATATCAGGTGAGTTTAAGTTTTTCTGGGTGGTAAATCTATGGTTTTGGGGGAATTCTTCTGTTTTTTTAGCGTTTTCTTCTGTTTTTTAGGGTGGTCCCATTCTTTTTTGGGGTGTTTTTGACATATTTTGGGGTCTCCGTTGGTTTTTGTTTGGTTCTTGTTGTTCATCATGGTGAAAACGGGTAAATTGTGGGTAATGGAGAACATCAGGTAGGTTTAGGGGGACTTTTGGGGTGGATCACTGGCTTTTAGGCTTTTCTTTCGGTTTTGGGGGTGATCCCGCTTTTTTTTTTGTGGTGTTTTTGACGTGTTTTGGGGTTTCCGTTGGGTTTCGTTGATTTCCTAATGTGTTTTAAGTTTGTTGGGAGTGGACTTTGGGATTTGGAGAACATCAGGTAGGTTTAGTGTGTTTTTGGGTGGATCTATGGTATTTGGGTTTTTCTTCTGTTTTTTTTTTGGGGGGAGTGATCCAATTCATTTTTGGGGTGTTTTTGACTTGTTTTGGGGTCTCCGTTGGGTTTTGTTGGGTTCTTGTTGGTCATCATGTTGGAAAAGTGTAAATTGCGTGTTTTGGAGAACATCAGGTAGGTTTAGTGTCGTTTTGGGGTGGATCTATGTTTTTTGGGGATTTTGTTCCAGTTTTGGGGGTGATTCCGTTCTTGTTTGGGGTGTTTTTGACTTGTTTTGTGTTCTCCGTTGGGTTTTAGTTGGATTCTCGTTGGTCCTTAAGGTAAATGGGAATGGATTGTGGGTTTTGAAGAAGATCAGGTGAGTTTAGGGTGGTTTTGCGGGGAAATTCATAGTTTTTGGTGTCTTTTCTTCTGATCCAGTTCTTGTTTGGGGTGTTTTTGACGTGTTTTGGGGTTTCCGTTGGGTTTCGTTGAGTTCCTAATGGGTTTTATGGTGGTTGGGAGTGGACATTTGGATTTGGAGAACATCAGGTACGTTTAGAGTGGTTTTGGGATTGGATCCGTGCTTTTGGGGGTTTTCTTTCGTTTTTGGGGGTGATTCTGATCTTGTTTGGGTTTTTTTTGATGTGTTTTGGGTTCTCCGTTGGGTTTCGTTGGGTTTTCCGTGGTCATCATGGTGGAAAAGTGTAAATTGTGGGTTTTGGAGAACATCAGGTAGGTTTAGGGGGACTTTTGGTGCAGATTCAAGGTTTTTAGGGTTTTCTTCTGTTTTTTTCTAGTGATCCAGTTGTTTTTTGGCATGTTTTTGACGTGTTTTGGGTTCTCCGTTGGGTTTTGTTGGGTTCTTGTTGGTCATCATGGTGGAAAAGTGTAAATTGTGGGTTTTGGAGAACATCAGGTAGGTTTAGGGGGACTTTTGGGGTGGATTCATGGTATTTGTTTTTTTTTTTTCTGTTGTTTTTTTTTTTTTTGAGGTGATCCCGTTCTTTTTTGGGGTGTTTTTGATGTGTTTTGGGGTCTCCGTTGGGTTTTGTGGGGTTCTTGTTGGTCATCATGTTGGAAAAGTGTAAATTGTGGATTTTGGAGAATATCAGGTGAGTTTAAGTTTTTCTGGGTGGTAAATCTATGGTTTTGGGGGAATTCTTCTGTTTTTTTAGCGTTTTCTTCTGTTTTTTAGGGTGGTCCCATTCTTTTTTGGGGTGTTTTTGACATATTTTGGGGTCTCCGTTGGTTTTTGTTTGGTTCTTGTTGTTCATCATGGTGAAAACGGGTAAATTGTGGGTAATGGAGAACATCAGGTAGGTTTAGGGGGACTTTTGGGGTGGATCACTGGCTTTTAGGCTTTTCTTTCGGTTTTGGGGGTGATCCCGCTTTTTTTTTGTGGTGTTTTTGACGTGTTTTGGGGTTTCCGTTGGGTTTCGTTGATTTCCTAATGTGTTTTAAGTTTGTTGGGAGTGGACTTTGGGATTTGGAGAACATCAGGTAGGTTTAGGGGGACTTTTGGGGTGGATTCATGGTATTTGGGTTTTTCTTCTGTTTTTTTGGGGGGAGTGATCCAATTCATTTTTGGGGTGTTTTTGACTTGTTTTGGGGTCTCCGTTGGGTTTTGTTGGGTTCTTGTTGGTCATCATGTTGGAAAAGTGTAAATTGCGTGTTTTGGAGAACATCAGGTAGGTTTAGTGTCGTTTTGGGGTGGATCTATGTTTTTTGGGGATTTTGTTCCAGTTTTGGGGGTGATTCCGTTCTTGTTTGGGGTGTTTTTGACTTGTTTTGTGTTCTCCGTTGGGTTTTAGTTGGATTCTCGTTGGTCCTTAAGGTAAATGGGAATGGATTGTGGGTTTTGAAGAAGATCAGGTGAGTTTAGGGTGGTTTTGCGGGGAAATTCATAGTTTTTGGTGTCTTTTCTTCTGATCCAGTTCTTGTTTGGGGTGTTTTTGACGTGTTTTGGGGTTTCCGTTGGGTTTCGTTGAGTTCCTAATGGGTTTTATGGTGGTTGGGAGTGGACATTTGGATTTGGAGAACATCAGGTACGTTTAGAGTGGTTTTGGGATTGGATCCGTGCTTTTGGGGGTTTTCTTTCGTTTTTGGGGGTGATTCTGATCTTGTTTGGTTTTTTTTTGATGTGTTTTGGGTTCTCCGTTGGGTTTCGTTGGGTTTTCCGTGGTCATCATGGTGGAAAAGTGTAAATTGTGGGTTTTGGAGAACATCAGGTAGGTTTAGGGGGACTTTTGGTGCAGATTCAAGGTTTTTAGGGTTTTCTTCTGTTTTTTTCTAGTGATCCAGTTGTTTTTTGGCATGTTTTTGACGTGTTTTGGGTTCTCCGTTGGGTTTTGTTGGGTTCTTGTTGGTCATCATGGTGGAAAAGTGTAAATTGTGGGTTTTGGAGAACATCAGGTAGGTTTAGGGGGACTTTTGGGGTGGATTCATGGTATTTGTTTTTTTTTTTTCTGTTGTTTTTTTTTTTTTGAGGTGATCCCGTTCTTTTTTGGGGTGTTTTTGATGTGTTTTGGGGTCTCCGTTGGGTTTTGTGGGGTTCTTGTTGGTCATCATGTTGGAAAAGTGTAAATTGTGGATTTTGGAGAATATCAGGTGAGTTTAAGTTTTTCTGGGTGGTAAATCTATGGTTTTGGGGGAATTCTTCTGTTTTTTTAGCGTTTTCTTCTGTTTTTTAGGGTGGTCCCATTCTTTTTTGGGGTGTTTTTGACATATTTTGGGGTCTCCGTTGGTTTTTGTTTGGTTCTTGTTGTTCATCATGGTGAAAACGGGTAAATTGTGGGTAATGGAGAACATCAGGTAGGTTTAGGGGGACTTTTGGGGTGGATCACTGGCTTTTAGGCTTTTCTTTCGGTTTTGGGGGTGATCCCGCTTTTTTTTTGTGGTGTTTTTGACGTGTTTTGGGGTTTCCGTTGGGTTTCGTTGATTTCCTAATGTGTTTTAAGTTTGTTGGGAGTGGACTTTGGGATTTGGAGAACATCAGGTAGGTTTAGTGTGTTTTTGGGTGGATCTATGGTATTTGGGTTTTTCTTCTGTTTTTTTTTTTGGGGGGAGTGATCCAATTCATTTTTGGGGTGTTTTTGACTTGTTTTGGGGTCTCCGTTGGGTTTTGTTGGGTTCTTGTTGGTCATCATGTTGGAAAAGTGTAAATTGCGTGTTTTGGAGAACATCAGGTAGGTTTAGTGTCGTTTTGGGGTGGATCTATGTTTTTTGGGGATTTTGTTCCAGTTTTGGGGGTGATTCCGTTCTTGTTTGGGGTGTTTTTGACTTGTTTTGTGTTCTCCGTTGGGTTTTAGTTGGATTCTCGTTGGTCCTTAAGGTAAATGGGAATGGATTGTGGGTTTTGAAGAAGATCAGGTGAGTTTAGGGTGGTTTTGCGGGGAAATTCATAGTTTTTGGTGTCTTTTCTTCTGATCCAGTTCTTTTCTGGGGTGTTTTTGATGTGTTTTGGGGTTTCCGTTGGGTTTCGTTGAGTTCCTAATAGGTTTTATGGTGGTTGGGAGTGGACATTTGGATTTGGAGAACATCAGGTACGTTTAGAGTGGTTTTGGGATTGGATCCGTGCTTTTTGGGGTTTTCTTTCGTTTTTGGGGGTGATCCTGTTCTTGTTTGGGGTGTTTTTGACGTGTTTTGTGGTCTCTGTTTTGTTTCGTTGTGTTTTCCTTGTTCATTTTGGTGGAAAAGGCTGAATAGTGGGTTTTGGAGAACATCAGGTATGTTTAGGGCGTTTTTGGGATTTGATCCGTGCTTTTTGGGGATTTTGTTCCAGTTTTGGGGGTGATTCCGTTCTTGTTTGTGGTGTTTTTGACGTGTTTTGGGTTCTCCGTTGGGTTTCGTTGGGTTTTCCGTGGTCATCATGGTGGAAAAGTGTAAATTGTGGGTTTTGGAGAACATCAGGTAGGTTTAGGGGGACTTTTGGGGCAGATTCAATGTTTTTAGGGTTTTCTTCTGTTTTTTCTAGTGATCCAGTTGTTTTTCGGCGTGTTTTTGACGTGTTTTGGGTTCTCCGTTGGGTTTCATTGGGTTTTCCGTGGTCATCATGGTGGAAAAGTGTAAATTGTGGGTTTTGGAGAACATCAGGTAGGTTTAGGGGGACTTTTGGTGCAGATTCAAGGTTTTTAGGGTTTTCTTCTGTTTTTTTCTAGTGATCCAGTTGTTTTTTGGCATGTTTTTGACGTGTTTTGGGTTCTCCGTTGGGTTTTGTTGGGTTCTTGTTGGTCATCATGGTGGAAAAGTGTAAATTGTGGGTTTTGGAGAACATCAGGTAGGTTTAGGGGGACTTTTGGGGTGGATTCATGGTATTTGTTTTTTTTTTTTCTGTTGTTTTTTTTTTTTTTGAGGTGATCCCGTTCTTTTTTGGGGTGTTTTTGATGTGTTTTGGGGTCTCCGTTGGGTTTTGTGGGGTTCTTGTTGGTCATCATGTTGGAAAAGTGTAAATTGTGGATTTTGGAGAATATCAGGTGAGTTTAAGTTTTTCTGGGTGGTAAATCTATGGTTTTGGGGGAATTCTTCTGTTTTTTTAGCGTTTTCTTCTGTTTTTTAGGGTGGTCCCATTCTTTTTTGGGGTGTTTTTGACATATTTTGGGGTCTCCGTTGGTTTTTGTTTGGTTCTTGTTGTTCATCATGGTGAAAACGGGTAAATTGTGGGTAATGGAGAACATCAGGTAGGTTTAGGGGGACTTTTGGGGTGGATCACTGGCTTTTAGGCTTTTCTTTCGGTTTTGGGGGTGATCCCGCTTTTTTTTTTGTGGTGTTTTTGACGTGTTTTGGGGTTTCCGTTGGGTTTCGTTGATTTCCTAATGTGTTTTAAGTTTGTTGGGAGTGGACTTTGGGATTTGGAGAACATCAGGTAGGTTTAGTGTGTTTTTGGGTGGATCTATGGTATTTGGGTTTTTCTTCTGTTTTTTTTTTGGGGGGAGTGATCCAATTCATTTTTGGGGTGTTTTTGACTTGTTTTGGGGTCTCCGTTGGGTTTTGTTGGGTTCTTGTTGGTCATCATGTTGGAAAAGTGTAAATTGCGTGTTTTGGAGAACATCAGGTAGGTTTAGTGTCGTTTTGGGGTGGATCTATGTTTTTTGGGGATTTTGTTCCAGTTTTGGGGGTGATTCCGTTCTTGTTTGGGGTGTTTTTGACTTGTTTTGTGTTCTCCGTTGGGTTTTAGTTGGATTCTCGTTGGTCCTTAAGGTAAATGGGAATGGATTGTGGGTTTTGAAGAAGATCAGGTGAGTTTAGGGTGGTTTTGCGGGGAAATTCATAGTTTTTGGTGTCTTTTCTTCTGATCCAGTTCTTGTTTGGGGTGTTTTTAACGTGTTTTGGGGTTTCCGTTGGGTTTCGTTGAGTTCCTAATGGGTTTTATGGTGGTTGGGAGTGGACATTTGGATTTGGAGAACATCAGGTACGTTTAGAGTGGTTTTGGGATTGGATCCGTGCTTTTGGGGGTTTTCTTTCGTTTTTGGGGGTGATTCTGATCTTGTTTGGGTTTTTTTTGATGTGTTTTGGGTTCTCCGTTGGGTTTCGTTGGGTTTTCCGTGGTCATCATGGTGGAAAAGTGTAAATTGTGGGTTTTGGAGAACATCAGGTAGGTTTAGGGGGACTTTTGGTGCAGATTCAAGGTTTTTAGGGTTTTCTTCTGTTTTTTTCTAGTGATCCAGTTGTTTTTTGGCATGTTTTTGACGTGTTTTGGGTTCTCCGTTGGGTTTTGTTGGGTTCTTGTTGGTCATCATGGTGGAAAAGTGTAAATTGTGGGTTTTGGAGAACATCAGGTAGGTTTAGGGGGACTTTTGGGGTGGATTCATGGTATTTGTTTTTTTTTTTTCTGTTGTTTTTTTTTTTTTGAGGTGATCCCGTTCTTTTTTGGGGTGTTTTTGATGTGTTTTGGGGTCTCCGTTGGGTTTTGTGGGGTTCTTGTTGGTCATCATGTTGGAAAAGTGTAAATTGTGGATTTTGGAGAATATCAGGTGAGTTTAAGTTTTTCTGGGTGGTAAATCTATGGTTTTGGGGGAATTCTTCTGTTTTTTTAGCGTTTTCTTCTGTTTTTTAGGGTGGTCCCATTCTTTTTTGGGGTGTTTTTGACATATTTTGGGGTCTCCGTTGGTTTTTGGTTCTTGTTGTTCATCATGGTGAAAACGGGTAAATTGTGGGTAATGGAGAACATCAGGTAGGTTTAGGGGGACTTTTGGGGTGGATCACTGGCTTTTAGGCTTTTCTTTCGGTTTTGGGGGTGATCCCGCTTTTTTTTTGTGGTGTTTTTGACGTGTTTTGGGGTTTCCGTTGGGTTTCGTTGATTTCCTAATGTGTTTTAAGTTTGTTGGGAGTGGACTTTGGGATTTGGAGAACATCAGGTAGGTTTAGTGTGTTTTTGGGTGGATCTATGGTATTTGGGTTTTTCTTCTGTTTTTTTTTTGGGGGGAGTGATCCAATTCATTTTTGGGGTGTTTTTGACTTGTTTTGGGGTCTCCGTTGGGTTTTGTTGGGTTCTTGTTGGTCATCATGTTGGAAAAGTGTAAATTGCGTGTTTTGGAGAACATCAGGTAGGTTTAGTGTCGTTTTGGGGTGGATCTATGTTTTTTGGGGATTTTCTTCCAGTTTTGGGGGTGATTCCGTTCTTGTTTGGGGTGTTTTTGACTTGTTTTGTGTTCTCCGTTGGGTTTTAGTTGGATTCTCGTTGGTCCTTAAGGTAAATGGGAATGGATTGTGGGTTTTGAAGAAGATCAGGTGAGTTTAGGGTTGTTTTGCGGGGAAATTCATAGTTTTTGGTGTCTTTTCTTCTGATCCAGTTCTTGTTTGGGGTGTTTTTAACGTGTTTTGGGGTTTCCGTTGGGTTTCGTTGAGTTCCTAATAGGTTTTATGGTGGTTGGGAGTGGACATTTGGATTTGGAGAACATCAGGTACGTTTAGAGTGGTTTTGGGATTGGATCCGTGCTTTTGGGGGTTTTCTTTCGTTTTTGGGGGTGATTCTGATCTTGTTTGGTTTTTTTTTGACGTGTTTTGGGTTCTCCGTTGGGTTTCGTTGGGTTTTCCGTGGTCATCATGGTGGAAAAGTGTAAGTTGTGGGTTTTGGAGAACATCAGGTAGGTTTATGAGGACTTTTGGGGCAGATTCAAGGTTTTTAGGGTTTTCTTCTGTTTTTTTTCTAGTGATCCAGTTGTTTTTTGGCATGTTTTTGACGTGTTTTGGGGTCTCCGTTGGGTTTCGTTGGGTTTTTCGTGGTCATCATGGTGGAAAAGTTTAAATTGTGGGTTTTGGAGAACATCAGGTAGGTTTAGGGGGACTTTTGGGGTGGATTCATGGTATTTGTTTTTTTTTTCTGTTTTTTTTTTTTTTTTTTTTGTTTGTTTGTTTTTGAGGTGATCCCGTTCTTATTTTGGGGTGTTTTTGATGTGTTTTGGGGTCTCCGTTGGGTTTTGTTGGGTTCTTGTTGGTCATCATGTTGGAAAAGTGTAAATTGTGGATTTTGGAGAATATCAGGTGAGTTTAAGTTTTTCTGGGTGGTGAATCTATGGTTTTGGGGGAATTCTTCTGTTTTTTTAGCGTTTTCTTCTGTTTTTTAGGGTGGTCCCATTCTTTTTTGGGGTGTTTTTGACATATTTTGGGGTCTCCGTTGGTTTTTGGTTCTTGTTGTTCATCATGGTGAAAACGGGTAAATTGTGGGTATTGGAGAACATCAGGTAGGTTTAGGGGGACTTTTGGGGTGGATCACTGGCTTTTAGGCTTTTCTTTCGGTTTTGGGGGTGATCCCGCTTTTTTTTTGTGGTGTTTTTGACGTGTTTTGGGGTTTCCGTTGGGTTTCGTTGATTTCCTAATGTGTTTTAAGTTTGTTGGGAGTGGACTTTGGGATTTGGAGAACATCAGGTAGGTTTAGTGTGTTTTTGGGTGGATCTATGGTATTTGGGTTTTTCTTCTGTTTTTTTGGGGGGAGTGATCCAATTCATTTTTGGGGTGTTTTTGACTTGTTTTGGGGTCTCCGTTGGGTTTTGTTGGGTTCTTGTTGGTCATCATGTTGGAAAAGTGTAAATTGCGTGTTTTGGAGAACATCAGGTAGGTTTAGTGTCGTTTTGGGGTGGATCTATGTTTTTTGGGGATTTTGTTCCAGTTTTGGGGGTGATTCCGTTCTTGTTTGGGGTGTTTTTGACTTGTTTTGTGTTCTCCGTTGGGTTTTAGTTGGATTCTCGTTGGTCCTTAAGGTAAATGGGAATGGATTGTGGGTTTTGAAGAAGATCAGGTGAGTTTAGGGTGGTTTTGCGGGGAAATTCATAGTTTTTGGTGTCTTTTCTTCTGATCCAGTTCTTTTCTGGGGTGTTTTTGATGTGTTTTGGGGTTTCCGTTGGGTTTCGTTGAGTTCCTAATAGGTTTTATGGTGGTTGGGAGTGGACATTTGGATTTGGAGAACATCAGGTACGTTTAGAGTGGTTTTGGGATTGGATCCGTGCTTTTTGGGGTTTTCTTTCGTTTTTGGGGGTGATCCTGTTCTTGTTTGGGGTGTTTTTGACGTGTTTTGTGGTCTCTGTTTTGTTTCGTTGTGTTTTCCTTGTTCATTTTGGTGGAAAAGGCTGAATAGTGGGTTTTGGAGAACATCAGGTATGTTTAGGGCGTTTTTGGGATTTGATCCGTGCTTTTTGGGGATTTTGTTCCAGTTTTGGGGGTGATTCCGTTCTTGTTTGTGGTGTTTTTGACGTGTTTTGGGTTCTCCGTTGGGTTTCGTTGGGTTTTCCGTGGTCATCATGGTGGAAAAGTGTAAATTGTGGGTTTTGGAGAACATCAGGTAGGTTTAGGGGGACTTTTGGGGCAGATTCAATGTTTTTAGGGTTTTCTTCTGTTTTTTCTAGTGATCCAGTTGTTTTTCGGCGTGTTTTTGACGTGTTTTGGGTTCTCCGTTGGGTTTCATTGGGTTTTCCGTGGTCATCATGGTGGAAAAGTGTAAATTGTGGGTTTTGGAGAACATCAGGTAGGTTTAGGGGGACTTTTGGTGCAGATTCAAGGTTTTTAGGGTTTTCTTCTGTTTTTTTCTAGTGATCCAGTTGTTTTTTGGCATGTTTTTGACGTGTTTTGGGTTCTCCGTTGGGTTTTGTTGGGTTCTTGTTGGTCATCATGGTGGAAAAGTGTAAATTGTGGGTTTTGGAGAACATCAGGTAGGTTTAGGGGGACTTTTGGGGTGGATTCATGGTATTTGTTTTTTTTTTTTCTGTTGTTTTTTTTTTTTTGAGGTGATCCCGTTCTTTTTTGGGGTGTTTTTGATGTGTTTTGGGGTCTCCGTTGGGTTTTGTGGGGTTCTTGTTGGTCATCATGTTGGAAAAGTGTAAATTGTGGATTTTGGAGAATATCAGGTGAGTTTAAGTTTTTCTGGGTGGTAAATCTATGGTTTTGGGGGAATTCTTCTGTTTTTTTAGCGTTTTCTTCTGTTTTTTAGGGTGGTCCCATTCTTTTTTGGGGTGTTTTTGACATATTTTGGGGTCTCCGTTGGTTTTTGTTTGGTTCTTGTTGTTCATCATGGTGAAAACGGGTAAATTGTGGGTAATGGAGAACATCAGGTAGGTTTAGGGGGACTTTTGGGGTGGATCACTGGCTTTTAGGCTTTTCTTTCGGTTTTGGGGGTGATCCCGCTTTTTTTTTGTGGTGTTTTTGACGTGTTTTGGGGTTTCCGTTGGGTTTCGTTGATTTCCTAATGTGTTTTAAGTTTGTTGGGAGTGGACTTTGGGATTTGGAGAACATCAGGTAGGTTTAGTGTGTTTTTGGGTGGATCTATGGTATTTGGGTTTTTCTTCTGTTTTTTTTTTGGGGGGAGTGATCCAATTCATTTTTGGGGTGTTTTTGACTTGTTTTGGGGTCTCCGTTGGGTTTTGTTGGGTTCTTGTTGGTCATCATGTTGGAAAAGTGTAAATTGCGTGTTTTGGAGAACATCAGGTAGGTTTAGTGTCGTTTTGGGGTGGATCTATGTTTTTTGGGGATTTTGTTCCAGTTTTGGGGGTGATTCCGTTCTTGTTTGGGGTGTTTTTGACTTGTTTTGTGTTCTCCGTTGGGTTTTAGTTGGATTCTCGTTGGTCCTTAAGGTAAATGGGAATGGATTGTGGGTTTTGAAGAAGATCAGGTGAGTTTAGGGTGGTTTTGCGGGGAAATTCATAGTTTTTGGTGTCTTTTCTTCTGATCCAGTTCTTGGTTTGGGGTGTTTTTAACGTGTTTTGGGGTTTCCGTTGGGTTTCGTTGAGTTCCTAATGGGTTTTATGGTGGTTGGGAGTGGACATTTGGATTTGGAGAACATCAGGTACGTTTAGAGTGGTTTTGGGATTGGATCCGTGCTTTTGGGGGTTTTCTTTCGTTTTTGGGGGTGATTCTGATCTTGTTTGGTTTTTTTTTGATGTGTTTTGGGTTCTCCGTTGGGTTTCGTTGGGTTTTCCGTGGTCATCATGGTGGAAAAGTGTAAGTTGTGGTTTTGGAGAACATCAGGTAGGTTTATGAGGACTTTTGGGGCAGATTCAAGGTTTTTAGGGTTTTCTTCTGTTTTTTTTCTAGTGATCCAGTTGTTTTTTGGCATGTTTTTGACGTGTTTTGGGGTCTCCGTTGGGTTTCGTTGGGTTTTTCGTGGTCATCATGGTGGAAAAGTTTAAATTGTGGGTTTTGGAGAACATCAGGTAGGTTTAGGGGGACTTTTGGGGTGGATTCATGGTATTTGTTTTTTTTTTCTGTTTTTTTTTTTTTGTTTGTTTGTTTTTGAGGTGATCCCGTTCTTATTTTGGGGTGTTTTTGATGTGTTTTGGGGTCTCCGTTGGGTTTTGTTGGGTTCTTGTTGGTCATCATGTTGGAAAAGTGTAAATTGTGGATTTTGGAGAATATCAGGTGAGTTTAAGTTTTTCTGGGTGGTGAATCTATGGTTTTGGGGGAATTCTTCTGTTTTTTTAGCGTTTTCTTCTGTTTTTTAGGGTGGTCCCATTCTTTTTTGGGTGTTTTTGACATATTTTGGGGTCTCCGTTGGTTTTTGTTTGGTTCTTGTTGTTCATCATGGTGAAAACGGGTAAATTGTGGGTAATGGAGAACATCAGGTAGGTTTAGGGGGACTTTTGGGGTGGATCACTGGCTTTTAGGCTTTTCTTTCGGTTTTGGGGGTGATCCCGCTTTTTTTTTGTGGTGTTTTTGACGTGTTTTGGGGTTTCCGTTGGGTTTCGTTGATTTCCTAATGTGTTTTAAGTTTGTTGGGAGTGGACTTTGGGATTTGGAGAACATCAGGTAGGTTTAGTGTGTTTTTGGGTGGATCTATGGTATTTGGGTTTTTCTTCTGTTTTTTTGGGGGGAGTGATCCAATTCATTTTTGGGGTGTTTTTGACTTGTTTTGGGGTCTCCGTTGGGTTTTGTTGGGTTCTTGTTGGTCATCATGTTGGAAAAGTGTAAATTGCGTGTTTTGGAGAACATCAGGTAGGTTTAGTGTCGTTTTGGGGTGGATCTATGTTTTTTGGGGATTTTCTTCCAGTTTTGGGGGTGATTCCGTTCTTGTTTGGGGTGTTTTTGACTTGTTTTGTGTTCTCCGTTGGGTTTTAGTTGGATTCTCGTTGGTCCTTAAGGTAAATGGGAATGGATTGTGGGTTTTGAAGAAGATCAGGTGAGTTTAGGGTGGTTTTGCGGGGAAATTCATAGTTTTTGGTGTCTTTTCTTCTGATCCAGTTCTTTTCTGGGGTGTTTTTGATGTGTTTTGGGGTTTCCGTTGGGTTTCGTTGAGTTCCTAATAGGTTTTATGGTGGTTGGGAGTGGACATTTGGATTTGGAGAACATCAGGTACGTTTAGAGTGGTTTTGGGATTGGATCCGTGCTTTTTGGGGTTTTCTTTCGTTTTTGGGGGTGATCCTGTTCTTGTTTGGGGTGTTTTTGACGTGTTTTGTGGTCTCTGTTTTGTTTCGTTGTGTTTTCCTTGTTCATTTTGGTGGAAAAGGCTGAATAGTGGGTTTTGGAGAACATCAGGTATGTTTAGGGCGTTTTTGGGATTTGATCCGTGCTTTTTGGGGATTTTGTTCCAGTTTTGGGGGTGATTCCGTTCTTGTTTGTGGTGTTTTTGACGTGTTTTGGGTTCTCCGTTGGGTTTCGTTGGGTTTTCCGTGGTCATCATGGTGGAAAAGTGTAAATTGTGGGTTTTGGAGAACATCAGGTAGGTTTAGGGGGACTTTTGGGGCAGATTCAATGTTTTTAGGGTTTTCTTCTGTTTTTTCTAGTGATCCAGTTGTTTTTCGGCGTGTTTTTGACGTGTTTTGGGTTCTCCGTTGGGTTTCATTGGGTTTTCCGTGGTCATCATGGTGGAAAAGTGTAAATTGTGGGTTTTGGAGAACATCAGGTAGGTTTAGGGGGACTTTTGGTGCAGATTCAAGGTTTTTAGGGTTTTCTTCTGTTTTTTTCTAGTGATCCAGTTGTTTTTTGGCATGTTTTTGACGTGTTTTGGGTTCTCCGTTGGGTTTTGTTGGGTTCTTGTTGGTCATCATGGTGGAAAAGTGTAAATTGTGGGTTTTGGAGAACATCAGGTAGGTTTAGGGGGACTTTTGGGGTGGATTCATGGTATTTGTTTTTTTTTTTTCTGTTGTTTTTTTTTTTTTTGAGGTGATCCCGTTCTTTTTTGGGGTGTTTTTGATGTGTTTTGGGGTCTCCGTTGGGTTTTGTGGGGTTCTTGTTGGTCATCATGTTGGAAAAGTGTAAATTGTGGATTTTGGAGAATATCAGGTGAGTTTAAGTTTTTCTGGGTGGTGAATCTATGGTTTTAGGGGAATTCTTCTGTTTTTTTTTTTTTTTTTTAGCGTTTTCTTCTGTTTTTTAGGGTGGTCCCATTCTTTTTTGGGGTGTTTTTGACATATTTTGGGGTCTCCGTTGGTTTTTGTTTGGTTCTTGTTGTTCATCATGGTGAAAACGGGTAAATTGTGGGTATTGGAGAACATCAGGTAGGTTTAGGGGGACTTTTGGGGTGGATCACTGGCTTTTAGGCTTTTCTTTCGGTTTTGGGGGTGATCCCGCTTTTTTTTGTGGTGTTTTTGACGTGTTTTGGGGTTTCCGTTGGGTTTCGTTGATTTCCTAATGTGTTTTAAGTTTGTTGGGAGTGGACTTTGGGATTTGGAGAACATCAGGTAGGTTTAGTGTGTTTTTGGGTGGATCTATGGTATTTGGGTTTTTCTTCTGTTTTTTTTTGGGGGGAGTGATCCAATTCATTTTTGGGGTGTTTTTGACTTGTTTTGGGGTCTCCGTTGGGTTTTGTTGGGTTCTTGTTGGTCATCATGTTGGAAAAGTGTAAATTGCGTGTTTTGGAGAACATCAGGTAGGTTTAGTGTCGTTTTGGGGTGGATCTATGTTTTTTGGGGATTTTCTTCCAGTTTTGGGGGTGATTCCGTTCTTGTTTGGGGTGTTTTTGACTTGTTTTGTGTTCTCCGTTGGGTTTTAGTTGGATTCTCGTTGGTCCTTAAGGTAAATGGGAATGGATTGTGGGTTTTGAAGAAGATCAGGTGAGTTTAGGGTGGTTTTGCGGGGAAATTCATAGTTTTTGGTGTCTTTTCTTCTGATCCAGTTCTTGTTTGGGGTGTTTTTGACGTGTTTTGGGGTTTCCGTTGGGTTTCGTTGAGTTCCTAATGGGTTTTATAGTGGTTGGGAGTGGACATTTGGATTTGGAGAACATCAGGTATGTTTAGAGTGGTTTGGGATTGGATCCGTGCTTTTTGGGGTTTTCTTTCGTTTTTGGGGGTGATCCTGTTCTTGTTTGGGGTGTTTTTGACGTGTTTTGTGGTCTCTGTTTTGTTTCGTTGTGTTTTCCTTGTTCATTTTGGTGGAAAAGGCTGAATAGTGGGTTTTGGAGAACATCAGGTATGTTTAGGGCGTTTTGGGGATTTGATCCGTGCTTTTTGGGGATTTTGTTCCAGTTTTGGGGGTGATTCCGTTCTTGTTTGTGGTGTTTTTGACGTGTTTTGGGTTCTCCGTTGGGTTTCGTTGGGTTTTCCGTGGTCATCATGGTGGAAAAGTGTAAATTGTGGGTTTTGGAGAACATCAGGTAGGTTTAGGGGGACTTTTGGGGCAGATTCAATGTTTTTAGGGTTTTCTTCTGTTTTTTCTAGTGATCCAGTTGTTTTTCGGCGTGTTTTTGACGTGTTTTGGGTTCTCCGTTGGGTTTCATTGGGTTTTCCGTGGTCATCATGGTGGAAAAGTGTAAATTGTGGGTTTTGGAGAACATCAGGTAGGTTTAGGGGGACTTTTGGTGCAGATTCAAGGTTTTTAGGGTTTTCTTCTGTTTTTTTCTAGTGATCCAGTTGTTTTTTGGCATGTTTTTGACGTGTTTTGGGTTCTCCGTTGGGTTTTGTTGGGTTCTTGTTGGTCATCATGGTGGAAAAGTGTAAATTGTGGGTTTTGGAGAACATCAGGTAGGTTTAGGGGGACTTTTGGGGTGGATTCATGGTATTTGTTTTTTTTTTTTCTGTTGTTTTTTTTTTTTTGAGGT
>NW_028137112.1:61034-97921 GCF_965140915.1 Aythya marila | reverse complement strand
TGGAAATCCAACAAAACCCAACGGAAACCCCAAAACACGTTAAAACCACACCAAAATAACTGGATCAGAAGAAAAAAAAACCAAAACTATGAATTTCCTCCCAAAACCACCCTAAACTTACTTGATCTTCTTCAAAACCCACAATCCACTCCCATTTACCTTAACGACCAACGAGAACCCAACAAAATCCAACGGAGAAGCAAAAAATGTCAAAAACACCCCAAAAAAAGAACTGGTTCAACCCCAAAAAGAAAGAAAACCCCAAAAGACATAGTTCCACACCAAAAATTCCCCTAAACCTACCTGATGTTCTCCAAAATCCACAATTTACAATTTTCCACCATGATGACCAACGAGAAGCCAACTAAATCCCAACGGAGACCCCAAAAAACTTCAAAAACACCCCAAAAAAGAACGGGATCACACCCAAACCAGGAGGAAAATCCCCAAATACCATAGATCCACCCCAAAAACACCGTAAACCTACCTGAAGTTCTCCAAAACCCGCAATTTACAATTTTCCACCACCATGACCACAGAAAACCCAAAGAAACCCAACGGAGACCCCAAAACACGTCAAAATCACCCCAAACAAGAACGGCATCACCCCCAAAACTGGAAGAAAATCCCCCAAAACCATGGATCCACCCCCAAACCACTCTAAACCTACCTGATGTTCTCCAAAACCCACAATTTACAATTTTACACCATGATGACCAAAGAGAACGCAACAAAACACAACGGAGAACCCCAAACACCTCAAAAATTTCCCAAAAAACAACGGGACCACCCCAAGAAACAGAAGGAAACCCCCAAAAACATGACTCTGCCCCAAAAGTCCCCCTAAACCTACCTGATGTTCTCCAAAACCCACAACCTTCACTTTTCCACCATGATGACCAACAAGAACCCAAATAAAACCCAACGGAGACCCCAAAACACGTCAAAAACACCCCAAAAAGAACTGCATCACACCAAAACTGGAAGAAAATCCCCCAAAACCACAGATCCACCCCAAAAAGACCCTAAAAGTACCCGATGTTCTCTAAAACTTAGAATTTACACTTTTCCACCATGATGACCACGGAAAACCCAACGAAACACAACAGAGACCACAAAACACGTCAAAAACAACCCAAACAAGAACGGAATCAACCCAAAAAAACAGAAGAAAACCCCAAATACCATGAATCCACCCCAAAAGTCCCCCTAAACCTACCTGATGTTCTCCAAAAACCAAAATTTATCCTTTTCCACCATGATGACCACGGAAAACCCAACAAAACCAAACTGAGACCCCAAAACACGTCAAAAACAACCCAAAAAAGAACAGGATCACCCCCCAAAAAAAACAGAAGAAAAGCCCAAATACCATGAATCCACCCCAAAAGTCCCCCTAAACCTACCTGAAGTTTATCAAAACCCGCAATTTACCTTTTTCCACCACCATGACCACAGAAAAACCAACGAAACCCAATGGAGACCCCAATACACGTCAAAACAACCCAAAAAAGAACAGGATCACCCCCTAAAAAAAAGAAAATCCCCCAAATACTATGAATCCACCCCAAAAGTCCCCCTAAACCTACCTCATGTTCTACAAAACCCACAATTTACACTTTTCCACCATAATGACAACGGAAAACCTAATGAAACCCAACGGAGACCCCAAAACATGTCAAAAACACCCCAAACAAGAACGTGATCACCCCCCAAAATGAAAGAAAACCCCAAAAAGCACGGATCCAATACAAAACCACCCTAAACATACCTGATGTTCTCCAAATCTTAAAGTCCACTCCCAACCACCATAAAAACCATTAGGAACTCCACGAAGCACAACGAAAACCACAAAACACGTTAAAAAATCACCCCAAAAGCGAACCGGATCAGAAGAAAAAACGTGATTTAACCCCCAAAAAAATCTTAAACCTACCTGATGTTCTCCAAAACCCACAATCCACTCCTATTTAACATAATGACCAACAAGAACCGAACAAAACCCAACGGAGACCCCAAAACACGTCAAGAACATCCCCCCAAAAAAAAGGGGACCGCCCCAAAACCAGAAGAAAACACTAAAAAAGAAGAAAAAATCCCCCAAAACCATAGATTCACCACCAAAAAAAAACGTTAAACTCACCTATGTTCTCCAAAATCCACAATTTACCACTTTCCAACATGATGACCAACAAGAACCCAACTAAAACCCAACGGAGACCCCAAAACACGTCAAAAACAACCCAAACAAGAACGGGATCACACCAAAAAACAGAAGAAAAGCCCAAATACCTTGAATCCACCCCAAAAGTCCCCCTAAACCTACATGAAGTTCTCCAAAACCCACAATCTACAATTTTCCACCAGGATGACAAAGGAAAACCAACGAAACCAAACGGTGACCCCAAACTATGTCAATAAAAAAAACAAAAAAGAACAGGAACACCTCCAGAAAACAGAAGAAATCCCCAAATACCATAGATCCAATCCAAACCCATCCTTAACCTACCCGATGTTCTCCAAAACCCACAATTTACACTTTTCCACCATGATGACCATGGAAAACCCAACAAAACCCATCGGACACCCCAAAAAAACGTGAAAAACACCACGAAAAAGAACAGGATCACACCCAAAACTAAAAGAAAATCCCCCAAAACCATAGATCCACCGCAAAAGAACTCTAAACATACCCGAGGTTCTTCAAAACCCACAATTTACGCTTTTCCACAACCATGACCACGGAAAACACAACAAAACCCAACGGAGACCCCAAAACACGTCAAAAACACCCCAAACAAGAACGGCATCACCCCCAAAACTGGAAGAAAATCCCCCAAAACCATGGATCCACCCCCAAACCACCCTAAACCTACCTGAAGTTCTCCAAATACCAAAGTCCACACCCAACCACCAGAAAACCCATTAGGAACTCAACGAAACGCAACGGAAACACCAAAACACCACAAAAAAAAACCAAAAGCGAACAGGATCAGAAGAAAAAACGTGATTTAACCCCAAAATAATCCTTAAACCTACCTGATGTTCTCCTAAATGTACAATCCATTCCCAACCACCAGAAAACCCGATGGAAATCCAACAAAACCCAACGGAAACCCCAAAACACGTTAAAACCACACCAAAATAACTGGATCAGAAGAAAAAAAACCCAAAACTATGAATTTCCTCCCAAAACCACCCTAAACTTACTTGATCTTCTTCAAAACCCACAATCCACTCCCATTTACCTTAACGACCAACGAGAACCCAACAAAATCCAACGGAGAAGCAAAAAATGTCAAAAACACCCCAAAAAAAGAACTGGTTCAACCCCAAAAAGAAAGAAAACCCCAAAAGACATAGTTCCACACCAAAAATTCCCCTAAACCTACCTGATGTTCTCCAAAATCCACAATTTACAATTTTCCACCATGATGACCAACGAGAAGCCAACTAAATCCCAACGGAGACCCCAAAAAACTTCAAAAACACCCCAAAAAAGAACGGGATCACACCCAAACCAGGAGGAAAATCCCCAAATACCATAGATCCACCCCAAAAACACCGTAAACCTACCTGAAGTTCTCCAAAACCCGCAATTTACAATTTTCCACCACCATGACCACAGAAAACCCAAAGAAACCCAACGGAGACCCCAAAACACGTCAAAATCACCCCAAACAAGAACGGCATCACCCCCAAAACTGGAAGAAAATCCCCCAAAACCATGGATCCACCCCCAAACCACTCTAAACCTACCTGATGTTCTCCAAAACCCACAATTTACAATTTTACACCATGATGACCAAAGAGAACGCAACAAAACACAACGGAGAACCCCAAACACCTCAAAAATTTCCCAAAAAACAACGGGACCACCCCAAGAAACAGAAGGAAACCCCCAAAAACATGACTCTGCCCCAAAAGTCCCCCTAAACCTACCTGATGTTCTCCAAAACCCACAACCTTCACTTTTCCACCATGATGACCAACAAGAACCCAAATAAAACCCAACGGAGACCCCAAAACACGTCAAAAACACCCCAAAAAAAGAACTGCATCACACCAAAACTGGAAGAAAATCCCCCAAAACCACAGATCCACCCCAAAAAGACCCTAAAAGTACCCGATGTTCTCTAAAACTTAGAATTTACACTTTTCCACCATGATGACCACGGAAAACCCAACGAAACACAACAGAGACCACAAAACACGTCAAAAACAACCCAAACAAGAACGGAATCAACCCAAAAAACAGAAGAAAACCCCAAATACCATGAATCCACCCCAAAAGTCCCCCTAAACCTACCTGATGTTCTCCAAAACCCACAATTTATCCTTTTCCACCATGATGACCACGGAAAACCCAACAAAACCAAACTGAGACCCCAAAACACGTCAAAAACAACCCAAAAAAGAACAGGATCACCCCCCAAAAAAAACAGAAGAAAAGCCCAAATACCATGAATCCACCCCAAAAGTCCCCCTAAACCTACCTGAAGTTTATCAAAACCCGCAATTTACCTTTTTCCACCACCATGACCACAGAAAAACCAACGAAACCCAATGGAGACCCCAATACACGTCAAAACAACCCAAAAAAGAACAGGATCACCCCCTAAAAAAAAGAAAATCCCCCAAATACTATGAATCCACCCCAAAAGTCCCCCTAAACCTACCTCATGTTCTACAAAACCCACAATTTACACTTTTCCACCATAATGACAACGGAAAACCTAATGAAACCCAACGGAGACCCCAAAACATGTCAAAAACACCCCAAACAAGAACGTGATCACCCCCCAAAATGAAAGAAAACCCCAAAAAGCACGGATCCAATACAAAACCACCCTAAACATACCTGATGTTCTCCAAATCTTAAAGTCCACTCCCAACCACCATAAAAACCATTAGGAACTCCACGAAGCACAACGAAAACCACAAAACACGTTAAAAAATCACCCCAAAAGCGAACCGGATCAGAAGAAAAAACGTGATTTAACCCCCAAAAAAATCTTAAACCTACCTGATGTTCTCCAAAACCCACAATCCACTCCTATTTAACATAATGACCAACAAGAACCGAACAAAACCCAACGGAGACCCCAAAACACGTCAAGAACATCCCCCCAAAAAAAAGGGGACCGCCCCAAAACCAGAAGAAAACACTAAAAAAGAAGAAAAAATCCCCCAAAACCATAGATTCACCACCAAAAAAAAACGTTAAACTCACCTATGTTCTCCAAAATCCACAATTTACCACTTTCCAACATGATGACCAACAAGAACCCAACTAAAACCCAACGGAGACCCCAAAACACGTCAAAAACAACCCAAACAAGAACGGGATCACACCAAAAAACAGAAGAAAAGCCCAAATACCTTGAATCCACCCCAAAAGTCCCCCTAAACCTACATGAAGTTCTCCAAAACCCACAATCTACAATTTTCCACCAGGATGACAAAGGAAAACCAACGAAACCAAACGGTGACCCCAAACTATGTCAATAAAAAAAACAAAAAAGAACAGGAACACCTCCAGAAAACAGAAGAAATCCCCAAATACCATAGATCCAATCCAAACCCATCCTTAACCTACCCGATGTTCTCCAAAACCCACAATTTACACTTTTCCACCATGATGACCATGGAAAACCCAACAAAACCCATCGGACACCCCAAAAAAACGTGAAAAACACCACGAAAAAGAACAGGATCACACCCAAAACTAAAAGAAAATCCCCCAAAACCATAGATCCACCGCAAAAGAACTCTAAACATACCCGAGGTTCTTCAAAACCCACAATTTACGCTTTTCCACAACCATGACCACGGAAAACACAACAAAACCCAACGGAGACCCCAAAACACGTCAAAAACACCCCAAACAAGAACGGCATCACCCCCAAAACTGGAAGAAAATCCCCCAAAACCATGGATCCACCCCCAAACCACCCTAAACCTACCTGAAGTTCTCCAAATACCAAAGTCCACACCCAACCACCAGAAAACCCATTAGGAACTCAACGAAACGCAACGGAAACACCAAAACACCACAAAAAAAAACCAAAAGCGAACAGGATCAGAAGAAAAAACGTGATTTAACCCCAAAATAATCCTTAAACCTACCTGATGTTCTCCTAAATGTACAATCCATTCCCAACCACCAGAAAACCCGATGGAAATCCAACAAAACCCAACGGAAACCCCAAAACACGTTAAAACCACACCAAAATAACTGGATCAGAAGAAAAAAAAAACAAAACTATGAATTTCCTCCCAAAACCACCCTAAACTTACTTGATCTTCTTCAAAACCCACAATCCACTCCCATTTACCTTAACGACCAACGAGAACCCAACAAAATCCAACGGAGAAGCAAAAAATGTCAAAAACACCCCAAAAAAAGAACTGGTTCAACCCCAAAAAGAAAGAAAACCCCAAAAGACATAGTTCCACACCAAAAATTCCCCTAAACCTACCTGATGTTCTCCAAAATCCACAATTTACAATTTTCCACCATGATGACCAACGAGAAGCCAACTAAATCCCAACGGAGACCCCAAAAAACTTCAAAAACACCCCAAAAAAGAACGGGATCACACCCAAACCAGGAGGAAAATCCCCAAATACCATAGATCCACCCCAAAAACACCGTAAACCTACCTGAAGTTCTCCAAAACCCGCAATTTACAATTTTCCACCACCATGACCACAGAAAACCCAAAGAAACCCAACGGAGACCCCAAAACACGTCAAAATCACCCCAAACAAGAACGGCATCACCCCCAAAACTGGAAGAAAATCCCCCAAAACCATGGATCCACCCCCAAACCACTCTAAACCTACCTGATGTTCTCCAAAACCCACAATTTACAATTTTACACCATGATGACCAAAGAGAACGCAACAAAACACAACGGAGAACCCCAAACACCTCAAAAATTTCCCAAAAAACAACGGGACCACCCCAAGAAACAGAAGGAAACCCCCAAAAACATGACTCTGCCCCAAAAGTCCCCCTAAACCTACCTGATGTTCTCCAAAACCCACAACCTTCACTTTTCCACCATGATGACCAACAAGAACCCAAATAAAACCCAACGGAGACCCCAAAACACGTCAAAAACACCCCAAAAAAGAACTGCATCACACCAAAACTGGAAGAAAATCCCCCAAAACCACAGATCCACCCCAAAAAGACCCTAAAAGTACCCGATGTTCTCTAAAACTTAGAATTTACACTTTTCCACCATGATGACCACGGAAAACCCAACGAAACACAACAGAGACCACAAAACACGTCAAAAACAACCCAAACAAGAACGGAATCAACCCAAAAAAAACAGAAGAAAACCCCAAATACCATGAATCCACCCCAAAAGTCCCCCTAAACCTACCTGATGTTCTCCAAAACCCACAATTTATCCTTTTCCACCATGATGACCACGGAAAACCCAACAAAACCAAACTGAGACCCCAAAACACGTCAAAAACAACCCAAAAAAGAACAGGATCACCCCCCCAAAAAAACAGAAGAAAAGCCCAAATACCATGAATCCACCCCAAAAGTCCCCCTAAACCTACCTGAAGTTTATCAAAACCCGCAATTTACCTTTTTCCACCACCATGACCACAGAAAAACCAACGAAACCCAATGGAGACCCCAATACACGTCAAAACAACCCAAAAAAGAACAGGATCACCCCCTAAAAAAAAGAAAATCCCCCAAATACTATGAATCCACCCCAAAAGTCCCCCTAAACCTACCTCATGTTCTACAAAACCCACAATTTACACTTTTCCACCATAATGACAACGGAAAACCTAATGAAACCCAACGGAGACCCCAAAACATGTCAAAAACACCCCAAACAAGAACGTGATCACCCCCCAAAATGAAAGAAAACCCCAAAAAGCACGGATCCAATACAAAACCACCCTAAACATACCTGATGTTCTCCAAATCTTAAAGTCCACTCCCAACCACCATAAAAACCATTAGGAACTCCACGAAGCACAACGAAAACCACAAAACACGTTAAAAAATCACCCCAAAAGCGAACCGGATCAGAAGAAAAAACGTGATTTAACCCCCAAAAAAATCTTAAACCTACCTGATGTTCTCCAAAACCCACAATCCACTCCTATTTAACATAATGACCAACAAGAACCGAACAAAACCCAACGGAGACCCCAAAACACGTCAAGAACATCCCCCCCAAAAAAAGGGGACCGCCCCAAAACCAGAAGAAAACACTAAAAAAGAAGAAAAAATCCCCCAAAACCATAGATTCACCACCAAAAAAAAACGTTAAACTCACCTATGTTCTCCAAAATCCACAATTTACCACTTTCCAACATGATGACCAACAAGAACCCAACTAAAACCCAACGGAGACCCCAAAACACGTCAAAAACAACCCAAACAAGAACGGGATCACACCAAAAAACAGAAGAAAAGCCCAAATACCTTGAATCCACCCCAAAAGTCCCCCTAAACCTACATGAAGTTCTCCAAAACCCACAATCTACAATTTTCCACCAGGATGACAAAGGAAAACCAACGAAACCAAACGGTGACCCCAAACTATGTCAATAAAAAAAACAAAAAAGAACAGGAACACCTCCAGAAAACAGAAGAAATCCCCAAATACCATAGATCCAATCCAAACCCATCCTTAACCTACCCGATGTTCTCCAAAACCCACAATTTACACTTTTCCACCATGATGACCATGGAAAACCCAACAAAACCCATCGGACACCCCAAAAAAACGTGAAAAACACCACGAAAAAGAACAGGATCACACCCAAAACTAAAAGAAAATCCCCCAAAACCATAGATCCACCGCAAAAGAACTCTAAACATACCCGAGGTTCTCCAAAACCCACAATTTACGCTTTTCCACAACCATGACCACGGAAAACACAACAAAACCCAACGGAGACCCCAAAACACGTCAAAAACACCCCAAACAAGAACGGCATCACCCCCAAAACTGGAAGAAAATCCCCCAAAACCATGGATCCACCCCCAAACCACCCTAAACCTACCTGAAGTTCTCCAAATACCAAAGTCCACACCCAACCACCAGAAAACCCATTAGGAACTCAACGAAACGCAACGGAAACACCAAAACACCACAAAAAAAAACCAAAAGCGAACAGGATCAGAAGAAAAAACGTGATTTAACCCCAAAATAATCCTTAAACCTACCTGATGTTCTCCTAAATGTACAATCCATTCCCAACCACCAGAAAACCCGATGGAAATCCAACAAAACCCAACGGAAACCCCAAAACACGTTAAAACCACACCAAAATAACTGGATCAGAAGAAAAAAAAAAAACAAAACTATGAATTTCCTCCCAAAACCACCCTAAACTTACTTGATCTTCTTCAAAACCCACAATCCACTCCCATTTACCTTAACGACCAACGAGAACCCAACAAAATCCAACGGAGAAGCCAAAAATGTCAAAAACACCCCAAAAAAAGAACTGGTTCAACCCCAAAAAGAAAGAAAACCCCAAAAGACATAGTTCCACACCAAAAATTCCCCTAAACCTACCTGATGTTCTCCAAAATCCACAATTTACAATTTTCCACCATGATGACCAACGAGAAGCCAACTAAATCCCAACGGAGACCCCAAAAAACTTCAAAAACACCCCAAAAAAGAACGGGATCACACCCAAACCAGGAGGAAAATCCCCAAATACCATAGATCCACCCCAAAAACACCGTAAACCTACCTGAAGTTCTCCAAAACCCGCAATTTACAATTTTCCACCACCATGACCACAGAAAACCCAAAGAAACCCAACGGAGACCCCAAAACACGTCAAAATCACCCCAAACAAGAACGGCATCACCCCCAAAACTGGAAGAAAATCCCCCAAAACCATGGATCCACCCCCAAACCACTCTAAACCTACCTGATGTTCTCCAAAACCCACAATTTACAATTTTACACCATGATGACCAAAGAGAACGCAACAAAACACAACGGAGAACCCCAAACACCTCAGAAATTTCCCAAAAAACAACGGGACCACCCCAAGAAACAGAAGGAAACCCCCAAAAACATGACTCTGCCCCAAAAGTCCCCCTAAACCTACCTGATGTTCTCCAAAACCCACAACCTTCACTTTTCCACCATGATGACCAACAAGAACCCAAATAAAACCCAACGGAGACCCCAAAACACGTCAAAAACACCCCAAAAAAGAACTGCATCACACCAAAACTGGAAGAAAATCCCCCAAAACCACAGATCCACCCCAAAAAGACCCTAAAAGTACCCGATGTTCTCTAAAACTTAGAATTTACACTTTTCCACCATGATGACCACGGAAAACCCAACGAAACACAACAGAGACCACAAAACACGTCAAAAACAACCCAAACAAGAACGGAATCAACCCAAAAAAAACAGAAGAAAACCCCAAATACCATGAATCCACCCCAAAAGTCCCCCTAAACCTACCTGATGTTCTCCAAAACCCACAATTTATCCTTTTCCACCATGATGACCACGGAAAACCCAACAAAACCAAACTGAGACCCCAAAACACGTCAAAAACAACCCAAAAAAGAACAGGATCACCCCCCCAAAAAAACAGAAGAAAAGCCCAAATACCATGAATCCACCCCAAAAGTCCCCCTAAACCTACCTGAAGTTTATCAAAACCCGCAATTTACCTTTTTCCACCACCATGACCACAGAAAAACCAACGAAACCCAATGGAGACCCCAATACACGTCAAAACAACCCAAAAAAGAACAGGATCACCCCCTAAAAAAAAGAAAATCCCCCAAATACTATGAATCCACCCCAAAAGTCCCCCTAAACCTACCTCATGTTCTACAAAACCCACAATTTACACTTTTCCACCATAATGACAACGGAAAACCTAATGAAACCCAACGGAGACCCCAAAACACGTCAAAAACACCCCAAACAAGAACGGCATCACCCCCAAAACTGGAAGAAAATCCCCCAAAACCATGGATCCACCCCCAAACCACCCTAAACCTACCTGATGTTCTCCAAATACCAAAGTCCACACCCAACCACCAGAAAACCCATTAGGAACTCAACGAAACGCAACGGAAACACCAAAACACCACAAAAAAACCCCAAAAGCGAACAGGATCAGAAGAAAAAACGTGATTTAACCCCAAAATAATCCTTAAACCTACCTGATGTTCTCCTAAATGTACAATCCATTCCCAACCACCAGAAAACCCGATGGAAATCCAACAAAACCCAACGGAAACCCCAAAACACGTTAAAACCACACCAAAATAACTGGATCAGAAGAAAAAAAAAAACAAAACTATGAATTTCCTCCCAAAACCACCCTAAACTTACTTGATCTTCTTCAAAACCCACAATCCACTCCCATTTACCTTAACGACCAACGAGAACCCAACAAAATCCAACGGAGAAGCAAAAAATGTCAAAAACACCCCAAAAAAAGAACTGGTTCAACCCCAAAAAGAAAGAAAACCCCAAAAGACATAGTTCCACACCAAAAATTCCCCTAAACCTACCTGATGTTCTCCAAAATCCACAATTTACAATTTTCCACCATGATGACCAACGAGAAGCCAACTAAATCCCAACGGAGACCCCAAAAAACTTCAAAAACACCCCAAAAAAGAACGGGATCACACCCAAACCAGGAGGAAAATCCCCAAATACCATAGATCCACCCCAAAAACACCGTAAACCTACCTGAAGTTCTCCAAAACCCGCAATTTACAATTTTCCACCACCATGACCACAGAAAACCCAAAGAAACCCAACGGAGACCCCAAAACACGTCAAAATCACCCCAAACAAGAACGGCATCACCCCCAAAACTGGAAGAAAATCCCCCAAAACCATGGATCCACCCCCAAACCACCCTAAACCTACCTGAAGTTCTCCAAATACCAAAGTCCACACCCAACCACCAGAAAACCCATTAGGAACTCAACGAAACGCAACGGAAACACCAAAACACCACAAAAAAAAAACAAAAGCGAACAGAATCAGAAGAAAAAACGTGATTTAACCCCAAAATAATCCTTAAACCTACCTGATGTTCTCCTAAATGTACAATCCATTCCCAACCACCAGAAAACCCGATGGAAATCCAACAAAACCCAACGGAAACCCCAAAACACGTTAAAACCACACCAAAATAACTGGATCAGAAGAAAAAAAAAAAAACAAAACTATGAATTTCCTCCCAAAACCACCCTAAACTTACTTGATCTTCTTCAAAACCCACAATCCACTCCCATTTACCTTAACGACCAACGAGAACCCAACAAAATCCAACGGAGAAGCCAAAAATGTCAAAAACACCCCAAAAAAAGAACTGGTTCAACCCCAAAAAGAAAGAAAACCCCAAAAGACATAGTTCCACACCAAAATTCCCCTAAACCTACCTGATGTTCTCCAAAATCCACAATTTACAATTTTCCACCATGATGACCAACGAGAAGCCAACTAAATCCCAACGGAGACCCCAAAAAACTTCAAAAACACCCCAAAAAAGAACGGGATCACACCCAAACCAGGAGGAAAATCCCCAAATACCATAGATCCACCCCAAAAACACCGTAAACCTACCTGAAGTTCTCCAAAACCCGCAATTTACAATTTTCCACCACCATGACCACAGAAAACCCAAAGAAACCCAACGGAGACCCCAAAACACGTCAAAATCACCCCAAACAAGAACGGCATCACCCCCAAAACTGGAAGAAAATCCCCCAAAACCATGGATCCACCCCCAAACCACTCTAAACCTACCTGATGTTCTCCAAAACCCACAATTTACAATTTTACACCATGATGACCAAAGAGAACGCAACAAAACACAACGGAGAACCCCAAACACCTCAGAAATTTCCCAAAAAACAACGGGACCACCCCAAGAAACAGAAGGAAACCCCCAAAAACATGACTCTGCCCCAAAAGTCCCCCTAAACCTACCTGATGTTCTCCAAAACCCACAACCTTCACTTTTCCACCATGATGACCAACAAGAACCCAAATAAAACCCAACGGAGACCCCAAAACACGTCAAAAACACCCCAAAAAAGAACTGCATCACACCAAAACTGGAAGAAAATCCCCCAAAACCACAGATCCACCCCAAAAAGACCCTAAAAGTACCCGATGTTCTCTAAAACTTAGAATTTACACTTTTCCACCATGATGACCACGGAAAACCCAACGAAACACAACAGAGACCACAAAACACGTCAAAAACAACCCAAACAAGAACGGAATCAACCCAAAAAAAACAGAAGAAAACCCCAAATACCATGAATCCACCCCAAAAGTCCCCCTAAACCTACCTGATGTTCTCCAAAACCCACAATTTATCCTTTTCCACCATGATGACCACGGAAAACCCAACAAAACCAAACTGAGACCCCAAAACACGTCAAAAACAACCCAAAAAAGAACAGGATCACCCCCCCAAAAAAACAGAAGAAAAGCCCAAATACCATGAATCCACCCCAAAAGTCCCCCTAAACCTACCTGAAGTTTATCAAAACCCGCAATTTACCTTTTTCCACCACCATGACCACAGAAAAACCAACGAAACCCAATGGAGACCCCAATACACGTCAAAACAACCCAAAAAAGAACAGGATCACCCCCTAAAAAAAAGAAAATCCCCCAAATACTATGAATCCACCCCAAAAGTCCCCCTAAACCTACCTCATGTTCTACAAAACCCACAATTTACACTTTTCCACCATAATGACAACGGAAAACCTAATGAAACCCAACGGAGACCCCAAAACACGTCAAAAACACCCCAAACAAGAACGGCATCACCCCCAAAACTGGAAGAAAATCCCCCAAAACCATGGATCCACCCCCAAACCACCCTAAACCTACCTGATGTTCTCCAAATACCAAAGTCCACACCCAACCACCAGAAAACCCATTAGGAACTCAACGAAACGCAACGGAAACACCAAAACACCACAAAAAAACCCCAAAAGCGAACAGGATCAGAAGAAAAAACGTGATTTAACCCCAAAATAATCCTTAAACCTACCTGATGTTCTCCTAAATGTACAATCCATTCCCAACCACCAGAAAACCCGATGGAAATCCAACAAAACCCAACGGAAACCCCAAAACACGTTAAAACCACACCAAAATAACTGGATCAGAAGAAAAAAAAAAACAAAACTATGAATTTCCTCCCAAAACCACCCTAAACTTACTTGATCTTCTTCAAAACCCACAATCCACTCCCATTTACCTTAACGACCAACGAGAACCCAACAAAATCCAACGGAGAAGCAAAAAATGTCAAAAACACCCCAAAAAAAGAACTGGTTCAACCCCAAAAAGAAAGAAAACCCCAAAAGACATAGTTCCACACCAAAAATTCCCCTAAACCTACCTGATGTTCTCCAAAATCCACAATTTACAATTTTCCACCATGATGACCAACGAGAAGCCAACTAAATCCCAACGGAGACCCCAAAAAACTTCAAAAACACCCCAAAAAAGAACGGGATCACACCCAAACCAGGAGGAAAATCCCCAAATACCATAGATCCACCCCAAAAACACCGTAAACCTACCTGAAGTTCTCCAAAACCCGCAATTTACAATTTTCCACCACCATGACCACAGAAAACCCAAAGAAACCCAACGGAGACCCCAAAACACGTCAAAAACACCCCAAACAAGAACGGCATCACCCCCAAAACTGGAAGAAAATCCCCCAAAACCATGGATCCACCCCCAAACCACTCTAAACCTACCTGATGTTCTCCAAAACCCACAATTTACAATTTTACACCATGATGACCAAAGAGAACGCAACAAAACACAACGGAGAACCCCAAACACCTCAAAAATTTCCCAAAAAACAACGGGACCACCCCAAGAAACAGAAGGAAACCCCCAAAAACATGACTCTGCCCCAAAAGTCCCCCTAAACCTACCTGATGTTCTCCAAAACCCACAACCTTCACTTTTCCACCATGATGACCAACAAGAACCCAAATAAAACCCAACGGAGACCCCAAAACACGTCAAAAACACCCCAAAAAAGAACTGCATCACACCAAAACTGGAAGAAAATCCCCCAAAACCACAGATCCACCCCAAAAAGACCCTAAAAGTACCCGATGTTCTCTAAAACTTAGAATTTACACTTTTCCACCATGATGACCACGGAAAACCCAACGAAACAAAACAGAGACCACAAAACACGTCAAAAACAACCCAAACAAGAACGGAATCAACCCAAAAAACAGAAGAAAACCCCAAATACCATGAATCCACCCCAAAAGTCCCCTAAACCTACCTGATGTTCTCCAAAACCCACAATCTACACTTTTCCACCATGATGACCACGGAAAACCCAACGAAACACAACAGAGACCACAAAACACGTCAAAAACAACCCAAACAAGAACGGAATCAACCCAAAAAACGAAAGAAAATCTCCCAAAACCATGGATACACCCTGAAACAACCCTAAACCTACCTGATGTTCTCCAAAACCCACAATTTACAATTTTACACCACCATGACCGCGGAAAACACAACAAAACCCAATGGAGACCACAAAACACGTCAAAAACACCCCAAAAAAGAACTGCATCACCCCAAAAAACAGAAGAAAACCCCATATACCATGAATCCACCCCAAAAGACTCCCTAAACGTACCGGAAGTTCTCCAAAACCCACAATCTACACTTTTCCACCACGATGACCATGGAAAACCCAACGAAACCCAATGGAGACCCCAAAACACGTCAAAAACACCTCAAAAAATAACAGGATCAACACAAAAAACGAAAGAAAACCCCAAAAGCCATAGATCCACCCCAAAAGTCCCCCTAAACCTACCTGATGTTCTCCAAATCCCAAAGTCCACTCCCAACCACCAGAAAACCCATTAGGAACTCAACGAAACGCAACGGAAACACCAAAACACCTCAAAAACACCCCAAAAGTGAACAGGATCAGAAGAAAAAACGTGATTTAACCCCCAAATAACCCTTAAACCTACCTGATGTTCTCCTAAATGTACAATGCACTCCCAACCACCAGAAAACTCAATGGAAACCACACAAAACACAACGGAGACCCCAAAACACGTCAAAAACACCCCCAAAAAAGAACGGGATCACTCCAAAAACAGAAGAAAACCCTAAAAAACAGAAGAAATCCCCCAAAACAATAGATTCACCCCAAAAAAGAACAGGATCAACACAAAAAAAAAAAGGAAAGAAAACCCCAAATACCATAGATCCATCCCAAAACAACCCTAAACCTACCTGATGTTCTCCAAAAACCCACAATTTACACTTTTCCACCATGATGACCAACAAGAACCCAACTAAAACCAAACGGAGACCCCAAAACACGTCAAAAACACGCCAAAAAAGAACTGCATCACCCAAAAAAACTGAAGAAAAGCCCAAATAGCATGAATCCACCCCAAAAGTCCCCTAAACCTACCTGAAGTTCTCCAAAACCCACAATCTACACTTTTCCACCATGATGACCACAAAAAGCCCAACAAAACCCAACGGAGACCCAAAAACACGTCAAAAACACCACAAACAAGAACGGGATCATCCCCAAAAACGAAAGAAAATCCCCCAAAACCATGGATCCACCCCAAAACCACCCTAAACCTAACTGATGTTCTCCTAAACTCACAATCTACACTTTTCCACCACGAAGACAACGGAAAACCCAACAAAATCCAACGGAGACTACAAAACACGTCAAAAACACCCCAAAAAAGAACTGCATCACCCCCCAAAAAAACAGAAGAAAATCCCAAAAACCATAGATCCACCCCAAAAGTCCCCCTAAACCTACCTGATGTTCTCCAAATCCCAAAGTCCACTCCCAACCACCAGAAAACCCATTAGGAACTCAACGAAACGCAACGGAAACGGCAAAATACCTCAAAACACCACAAAAGTGAAAAGGATCAGAAGAAAAAACGTGATTTAATCACCAAATAACCCTTATACCTACCTGATGTTCTCCTAAATGTACAATCCACTCCCAAGCACCAGAAAACCCAATGGAAACCCAACAAAACCCAAAGGAGACCCCAAAACATATCAAAAACACTCCAAACAAGAACGGCATCACCCCCAAAATCGAAAGAAAATGCCCCAACACCATGGATCCACCCCAAAACCACCCTAAATGTACCCGATGTTCTCCTAAACCCACAATTTAACCTGTTCCTCCTTGATGACCACGGAAAACCCAACGAAACCCAATGAAGACCACAAAACACGTGAAAAACACCCCAAAAAAGAACTGCATCACCCCAAAAAACAGAAGAAAACCCCATATACCATGAATCCACGCCAAAAGTCCCCCTAAACCTACCTGATGTTCTCCAAAACCCACAATCTACACTTTTCCACCACGATGACAACGGAAAACCCAACAAAACCCAACGGAGACCACAAAACACGTCAAAAACACCCCAAAAAAGAACTGCATCACCCCAAAAAAACAGAAGAAAACCCCATATACCAAGAATCCACACCAAAACACCCCCTAAACCTACCTGATGTTCTCCAAAACCCCCAATCTAAACTTTTCCACCATGATGACCACGGAAAACACAACAAAACCCAACGGAGACCCCAAAACACGTCAAAAACACCCCAAAAAAGAACTGCATCACAAAAAAAAAAAAAAAAAAAAAAAAAAGAAGAAAACCCTAAATACCTTAGATCCACCACAAAAGTCCCCCTAAACGTACGTGAAGTTCTCTAAAACCCACAATCTACACTTTTCCAACACGATGACAACGGAAAACCCAAAGAAACCCAATGGAGACCCCAAAACATGTCAAAAACACCCCAAAAAAAACGGGATCAACACAAAAAATGAAAGAAAACCCCAAAAGCCATAGATCCACCCCAAAAGTCCCCCTAAACCTACCTGATGTTCTCCAAATCCCAAAGTCCACTCCCAACCAACAGAAAATCCATTAGGAACTCAACGAAACGCAACGGAAACACCAAAACACCTCAAAAACACCCCAAAAGTGAACAGGATCAGAAGAAAAAACGTGATTTAACCCCCAAATAACCCTTAAACCTACCTGATTTTCTCCTAAATGTACAATGCACTCCCAACCACCAGAAAACCCAATGGAAACCCAACAAAACCCAACGGAGACCCCAAAACACGTCAAAAACACCCCAAAAAAGAACTGGTTCAACCCCAAAAAGAAAGAAAACCCGAAAAGCCATAGATCCACACCAAAAATCCCACTAAACCTACCTGATGTTCTCCAAAACCCACAATTTACACTTTTCCACCACCATGACCACGGAAAAACCAACATAACTCAATGGAGACCACAAAACATGTCAAAAACACCCCAAACAAGAACTGCATCACCCCAAAAAAACAGAAGAAAACCCCAAATACCATACATCCACCACAAAAGTCCCCCAAAACCTACCTGAAGTTCTCCAAAACCCACAATCTAAAATTTCCACCATGATGACCACGGAAAACACAACGAAACCCAACGGAGACCCCAAAACACGTCAAAAACACCCCCAAAAAAGAACGGGATCACTCCAAAAACAGAAGAAAACCCTAAAAAACAGAAGAAATCCCCCAAAACCATAGATTCAACCCAAAAAAGAACAGGATCACCACAATAAAAAACGAAAGAAAACCCCAAATACCATAGATCCACCCCAAAACAACCCTAAACCTACCTGATGTTCACCAAAACACACAATTTACAATTTTACACCATGATGACCAACGAGAACGCAACAAAACAAAACGGAGACCCCCAAACACCTCAAAAATTTCCCAAAAAAGAACGGGACCACCCCAAGAAACAGAAGGAAACCCCAAAAAACATGACTCTGCCCCAAAAGTCCCCCTAAACCTACCTGATGCTCTCCAAAAACCCACAATTTACACTTTTCCACCATGATGACCAACAAGAACCCAAATAAAACCAAACGGAGACCCCAAAACATGTCAAAAACACCCCAAAAAAGGAACTGCATCACCCAAAAAAAACAGAAGAAAAGCCCAAATAGCATGAATCCACCCCAAAAGTCCCCTAAACCTACCTGAAGTTCTCCAAAACCCACAATTTACACTTTTCCACCATGATGACCACGGAAAACCCAACGAAACCCAACGGAGACCCCAAAACACGTCAAAAACACCCCAAACAAGAATTGGATCAGAAAAAAAAAAAAAAAAAAAAAAAAAAAAAAAAAAAAAACAACCTATGAATTTCCCCCCCAAAACAGCCTAAACTCACCTGATCTTCTCCAAATCCCACATTTCACTCCCATTCACCATCATGACCAACAAGAACCCAACGAAAACCCATGAAGAACCCAAAACACCTCAAAACCACCCCACAATCAAAACAAAATGCAACGGAGAACCCAAAACACGTCAAAAAAAAAAAAAACAGAAAAGAACGGGAACACCCCAAAAACAGAAGAAAACCATAAAAAAGAGAAGAAATCCCCCAAAAGCATAGATTAAAACCCCAAAAAAACTTAAACTTACCTGATGTTCTCCAAAACCCACAATCTACACTTATCTACCACGATGACAACGGAAAACCAAACGAAACCCAACGGAGACCCCAAAACACGTCAAAAACACCCCAAAAAAGAACTGGATCAGAAGAAAAAAAAAAAACAAAAACTATGAATTTCCGCCCAAACCACCCTAAACTCACCTGATCTTCTCCAAAACCCACAATCCACTCCCATTTACATTAACGAGCAACAAGAACACAACAAAACCCAACAGAGACCCCAAAACAATCAAAAACACCCCAAACAAGAACGGGATATCCCCAAAAAAGAAAGAAAAAAAACAAAAAAAATAGATCCACCCCAAAACCACCCTATACCTACCTGATGTTCTCCAAAACCCACAATTTACTCTTTTTCACCATGATGACAATGGAAAACCAAACGAAACCCAACGGAGAAAACAAAGCACGTCAAAAAAAAAAAAAAAAAAAAAAAAAAAGAACTGGATCAGAAGTAAAAAAACACAAAACTATGAATTTTTCTACAAAACCACCCTAAACCTATCTGATCTTCTCCAAAACCCACAATTTACCATTTTCCACCATGATGACCACGGAAAACACAGCGAAACCCAACGGAGACCCCAAAACACGTCAAAAACACCACAAAAAAAGAACAGGATCACCCCCTAAAAAGAAAGAAAACTCTAAAAGCCATAGATCCATCCAAAACCACCACTAAACCTACCTGATGTTCTCCAAAACCCACAATTTACTCTTTTTCACCATGATGACCACGGAAAACCAAACGAAACCCAACGGAGAAAACAAAACACGACAAAAACACCCCAAAAAAGAACTGGATCAGAAGTAAAAAAACACAAAACTATGAATTTCTCTACAAAACCACCCTAAACCTACCTGATCTTCTCCAAAACCCACAATCCACACCCATTTACCTTAACGACCAATGAGAACCCAACAAAACCCAACGGAGACCCCGAAACAAGTCAAAAAACACTCCAAAAAAGAACGGGATAACACCAAAAAAACGATAGAAAAACCGCAAAAACCATAGATCCAAACCAGAACCACACTAAACCTACCTGATCTTCTCCAAAACCCACAATTTACCATTTTCCACCATGATGACCACGGAAAACACAACGAAACCCAACGGAGACCCCAAAACAAGTCAAAAACACCCCAAAAAAGAACGGGATAACCCCAAAAACGAAAAAAAAAAAAAAAATCATAGATCCACCCCAAACCACCCTAAACCTACCTGATGTTCTCCAAATCCCAAAGTCCACTCCCAACCACCAGAAAACCCATTAGGAACTCAACGAAACGCAACTGACACCCCAAAACACGTCAAAAACACGCCCAAAAAAACTGGATCAGAAGAAAAAAAAAAAACAAAAACTATGAATTTCCTCCCAAAACCACCCTAAACTCACCTGATCTTCTCCAAAACACACAATCCACTCCCATTTACATTAACGAGCAACGAGAACACAACGAAACCCAACGGAGACCCAAAAACAAGTCAAAAACACTCCAAACAAGAACGGGATATCCCCAAAAAACGAAAGAAAACCACCAAAACCATAGATCCAAACCAGAACCACGCTAAACCTACCTGATCTTCTCCAAAACCCACAATTTACAATTTTCCACCATGATGACCACGGAAAACACAACGAAACCCAACGGAGACCCCAAAACAAGTCAAAAACACCCCAAAAAAGAACGGGATGACCCCCAAAACTGGAAGAAAATAACCCCAGAATCAGAGATCCACCCCAAAACCACCCTCAACCTACCAGATGTTCTCCAAATCCCAAAGTCCACTCCCAACCACCAGAAAACCCATTAGGAACTCAACGAAATGCAACTGACACCCCAAAACACGTCAAAAACACCCCAAAAAAGATCTGGATCAGAAGAAAAAAAAAAAACAAAACTATGAATTTCCAACCAAACCACCCTAAACTCACCTGATCTTCTCCAAAACCCACAATCCACTCCCATTTACATTAACGAGCAACAAGAACACAACAAAACCCAACAGAGACCCCAAAACAATCAAAAACACCCCAAACAAGAACGGGATATCCCCAAAAAAGAAAGAAAAACCCAAAAACAATAGATCCACCCCAAAACCACCCTAAACCTACCTGATCTTCTCCAAAACCCACAATTTATTCTTTTTCACCATGATGACAATGGAAAACCAAACGAAACCCAACGGAGAAAACAAAACACGTCAAAAACACCCCAAAAAAGAACTGGATCAGAAGTAAAAAAACACAAAACTATGAATTTTTCTACAAAACCACCCTAAACCTATCTGATCTTCTCCAAAACCCACAATTTACAATTTTCCACCATGATGACCACGGAAAACACAGCGAAACCCAACGGAGACCCCAAAACACGTCAAAAACACCACAAAAAAGAACAGGATCACCCCCTAAAAAGAAAGAAAACTCTCAAAGCCATAGATCCACCCTAACCCACCCCCCCCCCTAAATCTACCTGATGTTCTCCAAAACCCACAATTTACTCTTTTTCACCATGATGACCACGGAAAACCAAACGAAACCCAACGGAGAAACCAAAACACGACAAAAACACCCCAAAAAAGAACTGGATCAGAAGTAAAAAAACACAAAACTATGAATTTCTCTACAAAACCACCCTAAACCTACCTGATCTTCTCCAAAACCCACAATCCACTCCCATTTACCTTAACGACCAATGAGAACCCAACAAAACCCAACGGAGACCCCGAAACAAGTCAAAAAACACTCCAAAAAAGAACGGGATAACACCAAAAAAACGATAGAAAAACCGCAAAAACAATAGATCCAAACCAGAACCACACTAAACCTACCTGATGTTCTCCAAAACCCACAATTTACCATTTTCCACCATGATGACCACGGAAAACACAACGAAACCCAACGGAGACCCCAAAACAAGTCAAAAACACCCCAAAAAAGAACGGGATAACCCCAAAAAACGAAAAAAAAAAAAAAAATCATAGATCCACCCCAAAACCACCCTAAACCTACCTGATGTTCTCCAAATCCCAAAGTCCACTCCCAACCACCAGAAAACCCATTAGGAACTCAACGAAATGCAACGGACACCCCAAAACACGTCAAAAACACGCCAAAAAAACTGGATCAGAAGAAAAAAAAAAACAAAAACTATGAATTTCCAACCAAACCACCCTAAACTCACCTGATCTTCTCCAAAACACACAATCCACTCCCATTTACATTAACGAGCAACAAGAACACAACAAAACCCAACAAAGACCCCAAAACAATCAAAAACACCCCAAACAAGAACGGGATATCCCCAAAAAAGAAGGAAAAACCCAAAAACAATAGATCCACCCCAAAACCACCCTAAACCTATCTGATCTTCTCCAAAACCCACAATTTATTCTTTTTCACCATGATGACAATGGAAAACCAAACGAAACCCAACGGAGAAAACAAAACACGTCAAAAACACCCCAAAAAAGAACTGGATCAGAAGTAAAAAAACACAAAACTATGAATTTTTCTACAAAACCACCCTAAACCTACCTGATCTTCTCCAAAACCCACAATTTACCATTTTCCACCATGATGACCATGGAAAACACAACGAAACCCAACGGAGACCCCAAAACACGTCAAAAACACCACAAAAAAAGAACAGGATCACCCCCTAAAAAGAAAGAAAACTCTAAAAGCCATAGATCCATCCAAAACCACCACTAAACCTACCTGATGTTCTCCAAAACCCACAATTTACTCTTTTTCACCGTGATGACCAGGAAAAACCAAACGAAACCCAACGGAGAAACCAAAACACGACAAAAACACCCCAAAAAAGAACTGGATCAGAAGTAAAAAACCACAAAACTATGAATTTCTCTACAAAACCACCCTAAACCTACCTGATCTTCTCCAAAACCCACAATCCACTCCCATTTACCTTAACGACCAATGAGAACCCAACAAAACCCAACGGAGACCCCGAAACAAGTCAAAAAACACTCCAAAAAAGAACGGGATAACACCAAAAAAACGATAGAAAAACCGCAAAAACCATAGATCCAAACCAGAACCACACTAAACCTACCTGATCTTCTCCAAAACCCACAATTTACCATTTTCCACCATGATGACCACGGAAAACACAACGAAACCCAACGGAGACCCCAAAACAAGTCAAAAACACCCCAAAAAAGAACGGGATAACCCCAAAAAACGAAAAAAAAAAAAAATCATAGATCCACCCCAAAACCACCCTAAACCTACCTGATGTTCTCCAAATCCCAAAGTCCACTCCAAAGCACCAGAAAACCCATTAGGAACTCAACGAAATGCAACGGACACCCCAAAACACGTCAAAAACACCCCAAAAAGAACTGGATCAGAAGAAAAAAAAAAACCAAAAACTATGCATTTCCAACCAAACCACCCTAAACTCACCTGATCTTCTCCAAAACACACAATCCACTCCCATTTACATTAACGAGCAACAAGAACACAACAAAACCCAACAGAGACCCCAAAACAATCAAAAACACCCCAAACAAGAACGGGATATCCCCAAAAAAGAAAGAAAAACCCAAAAACAATAGATCCACCCCAAAACCACCACTAAACCTACCTGATCTTCTCCAAAACCCACAATTTACTCTTTTTCACCATGATGACAATGGAAAACCAAACGAAACCCAACGGAGAAAACAAAACACGTCAAAAACACCCCAAAAAAGAACTGGATCAGAAGTAAAAAAACACAAAACTATGAATTTCTCTACAAAACCACCCTAAACCTACCTGATCTTCTCCAAAACCCACAATTTACCATTTTCCACCATGATGACCATGGAAAACACAACGAAACCCAACGGAGACACCAAAACACGTCAAAAACACCACAAAAAAAGAACAGGATCACCCCCTAAAAAGAAAGAAAACTCTAAAAGCCATAGATCCACCCCAAAACCACCACTAAACCTACCTGATGTTCTCCAAAACCCACAATTTACTCTTTTTCACCGTGATGACCAGGAAAAACCAAACGAAACCCAACGGAGAAACCAAAACACGTCAAAAGCACCCCAAAAAAGAACGGGATAACCCCAAAAACGAAAAAACAAAAACAAAAAAATCATAGATCCACACCAGAACCACCCTAAACCTACCTGATGCTCTCCAAATCCCAAAGTCCACTCCCAACCACCAGAAAACCCATTAGGAACTCAACGAAATGCAACTGACACCCCAAAACACGTCAAAAACACCCAAAAAAAAACTGGATCAGAAGAAAAAAAAAAAAAAACAAAAACTCTGAATTTCCTCCCAAAACCACCCAAAACTCACCTGATCTTCTCCAAAACCCACAATCCACTCCCATTTACATTAAAGAGCAATGAGAACACAACGAAACCCAACGGAGACCCAAAACCAAGTCAAAAACACCCCAAACAAGAACGGGACATCCCCAAAAAACGAAAGAAAACCCCCAAAACCATAGATCCAAACCAGAACCACGCTAAACCTACCTGATCTTCTCCAAAACCCACAATTTACAATTTTCCACCATGATGACCACGGAAAACACAACGAAACCCAACGGAGACCCCAAAACACGTCAAAAACACCCCAAAAAAGAACTGGATCAGAAGTAAAAAAACACAAAACTATGAATTTTTCTACAAAACCACCCTAAACCTATCTGATCTTCTCCAAAACCCACAATTTACAATTTTCCACCATGATGACCACGGAAAACACAGCGAAACCCAACGGAGACCCCAAAACACGTCAAAAACACCACAAAAAAGAACAGGATCACCCCCTAAAAAGAAAGAAAACTCTCAAAGCCATAGATCCACCCTAACCCACCCCCCCCCCCTAAATCTACGTGATGTTCTCCAAAACCCACAATTTACTCTTTTTCACCATGATGACCACGGAAAACCAGACGAAACCCAACGGAGAAACCAAAACACGTCAAAAACACCCCAAAAAAGAACTGGATCAGAAGTAAAAAAACACAAAACTATGAATTTTTCTACAAAACCACCCTAAACCTATCTGATCTTCTCCAAAACCCACAATTTACAATTTTCCACCATGATGACCATGGAAAACACAGCGAAACCCAACGGAGACCCCAAAACACGTCAAAAACACCACAAAAAAAGAACAGGATCACCCCCTAAAAAGAAAGAAAACTCTAAAAGCCATAGATCCACCCTAACCCACCCCCCCGCCCTAAATCTACCTGATGTTCTCCAAAACCCACAATTTACTCTTTTTCACCATGATGACCACGGAAAACCAAACGAAACCCAACGGAGAAACCAAAACACGTCAAAAACACCCCAAAAAAGAACTGGATCAGAAGTAAAAAAACACAAAACTATGAATTTCTCTACAAAACCACCCTAAACCTACCTGATCTTCTCCAAAACCCACAATCCACTCCCATTTACCTTAACGACCAATGAGAACCCAACAAAACCCAACGGAGACCCCGAAACAAGTCAAAAAACACTCCAAAAAAGAACGGGATAACACCAAAAAAACGATAGAAAAACCGCAAAAACCATAGATCCAAACCAGAACCACACTAAACCTACCTGATCTTCTCCAAAACCCACAATTTACCATTTTCCACCATGATGACCACGGAAAACACAACGAAACCCAACGGAGACCCCAAAACAAGTCAAAAACACCCCAAAAAAGAATGGGATGACCCCCAAAACTGGAAGAAAATAACCCCAGAATCAGAGATCCACCCCAAAACCACCCTAAACCTACCTGATGTTCTCCAAATCCCAAAGTCCACTCCCAACCACCAGAAAACCCATTAGGAACTCAACGAAACGCAACTGACACCCCAAAACACGTCAAAAACACCCCAAAAAAGATCTGGATCAGAAGAAAAAAAAAAAAAACAAAACTATGAATTTCCACCCAAACCACACTAAACTCACCTGATCTTCTCCAAAACCCACAATCCACTCCCATTTACATTAACGAGCAACAAGAACACAACAAAACCCAACAGAGACCCCAAAACAATCAAAAACACCCCAAACAAGAACGGGATATCCCCAAAAAAGAAAGAAAAACCCAAAAACAATAGATCCACCCCAAAACCACCCTAAACCTACCTGATCTTCTCCAAAACCCACAATTTACTCTTTTTCACCATGATGACAATGGAAAACCAAACGAAACCCAACGGAGAAAACAAAACACGTCAAAAACAACCCAAAAAAGAACTGGATCAGAAGTAAAAAAACACAAAACTATGAATTTTTCTACAAAACCACCCTAAACCTATCTGATCTTCTCCAAAACCCACAATTTACCATTTTCCACCATGATGACCACGGAAAACACAGCGAAACCCAACGGAGACCCCAAAACACGTCAAAAACACCACAAAAAAAGAACAGGATCACCCCGTAAAAAGAAAGAAAACTCTAAAAGCCATAGATCCACCCCAAAACCACCACTAAACCTACCTGATGTTCTCCAAAACCCACAATTTACTCTTTTTCACCGTGATGACCAGGAAAAACCAAACGAAACCCAACGGAGAAACCAAAACACGTCAAAAGCACCCCAAAAAAGAACGGGATAACCCCAAAAACGAAAAAACAAAAACAAAAAAATCATAGATCCACACCAGAACCACCCTAAACCTACCTGATGTTCTCCAAATCCCAAAGTCCACTCCCAACCACCAGAAAACCCATTAGGAACTCAACGAAATGCAACTGACACCCCAAAACACGTCAAAAACACCCAAAAAAAACCTGGATCAGAAGAAAAAAAAAAAAAAAAACAAAAACTCTGAATTTCCTCCCAAAACCACCCAAAACTCACCTGATCTTCTCCAAAACCCACAATCCACTCCCATTTACATTAAAGAGCAATGAGAACACAACGAAACCCAACGGAGACCCAAAACCAAGTCAAAAACACCCCAAACAAGAACGGGACATCCCCAAAAAACGAAAGAAAACCCCCAAAACCATAGATCCAAACCAGAACCACGCTAAACCTACCTGATCTTCTCCAAAACCCACAATTTACAATTTTCCACCATGATGACCACGGAAAACACAACAAAACCCAACGGAGACCCCAAAACACGTCAAAAACACCCCAAACAAGAACGGGATGACACCAAAACTGGAAGAAAATAACCCCAAAATCATAGATCCACCCCCAAACCACCCTAAACCTACCTGATCTTCTCCAAAACCCACAATTTACTCTTTTTCACCATGATGACAATGGAAAACCAAACGAAACCCAACGGAGAAAACAAAACACGTCAAAAACACCCCAAAAAAGAACTGGATCAGAAGTAAAAAAACACAAAACTATGAATTTTTCTACAAAACCACCCTAAACCTATCTGATCTTCTCCAAAACCCACAATTTACAATTTTCCACCATGATGACCACGGAAAACACAGCGAAACCCAACGGAGACCCCAAAACACGTCAAAAACACCACAAAAAAGAACAGGATCACCCCCTAAAAAGAAAGAAAACTCTCAAAGCCATAGATCCACCCTAACCCACCCCCCCCCCCCTAAATCTACCTGATCTTCTCCAAAACCCACAATTTACTCTTTTTCACCATGATGACCACGGAAAACCAGACGAAACCCAACGGAGAAACCAAAACACGTCAAAAACACCCCAAAAAAGAACTGGATCAGAAGTAAAAAAACACAAAACTATGAATTTCTCTACAAAACCACCCTAAACCTACCTGATCTTCTCCAAAACCCA
Source organism: Aythya marila (assembly GCF_965140915.1). NCBI lineage: Eukaryota > Metazoa > Chordata > Aves > Anseriformes > Anatidae > Aythya > Aythya marila. The sequence goes on along the minus strand of NW_028137112.1, from coordinate 69,508 downwards.
CAATCCACTCCCATTTACCTTAACGACCAATGAGAACCCAACAAAACCCAACGGAGACCCCGAAACAAGTCAAAAAACACTCCAAAAAAGAACGGGATAACACCAAAAAAACGATAGAAAAACCGCAAAAACCATAGATCCAAACCAGAACCACACTAAACCTACCTGATCTTCTCCAAAACCCACAATTTACAATTTTCCACCATGATGACCACGGAAAACACAACGAAACCCAACGGAGACCCCAAAACAAGTCAAAAACACCCCAAAAAAGAACGGGATAACCCCAAAAAACGAAAAAAAAAAAAAAAAATCATAGATCCACCCCAAAACCACCCTAAACCTACCTGATGCTCTCCAAATCCCAAAGTCCACTCCCAACCACCAGAAAACCCATTAGGAACTCAACGAAATGCAACGGACACCCCAAAACACGTCAAAAACACCCCAAAAAAACCTGGATCAGAAGAAAAAAAAAAAAACAAAAACTATGAATTTCCTCCCAAAACCACCCTAAACTCACCTGATCTTCTCCAAAACCCACAATCCACTCCCATTTACATTAACGAGCAACGAGAACACAACGAAACCCAACGGAGACCCCAAAACAATCAAAAACACCCCAAACAAGAACGGGATATCCCCAAAAAAGAAAGAAAAACCCAAAAACAATAGATCCACCCCAAAACCACCCTAAACCTACCTGATCTTCTCCAAAACGCACAATTTACAATTTTCCACCATGATGACCACGGAAAACACAACGAAACCCAACGGAGACCCCAAAACACGTCAAAAACACCACAAAAAAAGAACAGGATCACCCCCTAAAAAGAAAGAAAACTCTCAAAGCCATAGATCCACCCTAACCCACCCCCCCCCCCTAAATCTACCTGATCTTCTCCAAAACCCACAATTTACTCTTTTTCACCATGATGACCACGGAAAACCAAACGAAACCCAACGGAGAAACCAAAACACGTCAAAAACACCCCAAAAAAGAACTGGATCAGAAGTAAAAAAACACAAAACTATGAATTTCTCTACAAAACCACCCTAAACCTACCTGATCTTCTCCAAAACCCACAATCCACTCCCATTTACCTTAACGACCAATGAGAACCCAACAAAACCCAACGGAGACCCCGAAACAAGTCAAAAAACACTCCAAAAAAGAACGGGATAACACCAAAAAAACGATAGAAAAACCGCAAAAACCATAGATCCAAACCAGAACCACACTAAACCTACCTGATGTTCTCCAAAACCCACAATTTACAATTTTCCACCATGATGACCACGGAAAACACAACGAAACCCAACGGAGACCACAAAACACGTCAAAAACACCCCAAAAAAGAATGGGATAACCCCAAAAAACGAAAAAAAAAAAAAAATCATAGATCCACCCCAAAACCACCCTAAACCTACCTGATGCTCTCCAAATCCCAAAGTCCACTCCCAACCACCAGAAAACCCATTAGGAACTCAACGAAATGCAACGGACACCCCAAAACACGTCAAAAACACCCCAAAAAAAACTGGATCAGAAGAAAAAAAAAAAAAAAAAACTATGAATTTCCTCCCAAAACCACCCTAAACTCACCTGATCTTCTCCAAAACCCACAATCCACTCCCATTTACATTAACGAGCAACGAGAACACAACGAAACCCAACGGAGACCCAAAAACAAGTCAAAAACACCCCAAACAAGAACGGGATATCCCCAAAAAACGAAAGAAAACCACCAAAACCATAGATCCAAACCAGAACCACGCTAAACCTACCTGATCTTCTCCAAAACCCACAATTTACAATTTTCCACCATGATGACCACGGAAAACACAACGAAACCCAACGGAGACCCCAAAACAAGTCAAAAACACCCCAAAAAAGAACGGGATGACCCCCAAAACTGGAAGAAAATAACCCCAGAATCATAGATCCACCCCAAAACCACCCTAAACCTACCTGATGTTCTCCAAATCCCAAAGTCCACTCCCAACCACCAGAAAACCCATTAGGAACTCAACGAAACGCAACAGACACCCCAAAACACGTCAAAAACACCCCAAAAAAGATCTGGATCAGAAAAAAAAAAAAAACAAAACTATGAATTTCCACCCAAACCACACTAAACTCACCTGATCTTCTCCAAAACACACAATCCACTCCCATTTACATTAACGAGCAACGAGAACACAACAAAACCCAACAGAGACCCCTAAACAATCAAAAACACCCCAAACAAGAACGGGATATCCCCAAAAAAGAAAGAAAAACCCAAAAACAATAGATCCACCCCAAAACCACCCTAAACCTACCTGATCTTCTCCAAAACCCACAATTTACTCTTTTTCACCATGATGACAATGGAAAACCAAACGAAACCCAACGGAGAAAACAAAACACGTCAAAAACACCCCAAAAAAGAACTGGATCAGAAGTAAAAAAACACAAAACTATGAATTTTTCTACAAAACCACCCTAAACCTATCTGATCTTCTCCAAAACCCACAATTTACAATTTTCCACCATGATGACCACGGAAAACACAGCGAAACCCAACGGAGACCCCAAAACACGTCAAAAACACCACAAAAAAGAACAGGATCACCCCCTAAAAAGAAAGAAAACTCTCAAAGCCATAGATCCACCCTAACCCACCCCCCCCCCCTAAATCTACCTGATCTTCTCCAAAACCCACAATTTACTCTTTTTCACCATGATGACCACGGAAAACCAGACGAAACCCAACGGAGAAACCAAAACACGACAAAAACACCCCAAAAAAGAACTGGATCAGAAGTAAAAAAACACAAAACTATGAATTTCTCTACAAAACCACCCTAAACCTACCTGATCTTCTCCAAAACCCACAATCCACTCCCATTTACCTTAACGACCAATGAGAACCCAACAAAACCCAACGGAGACCCCGAAACAAGTCAAAAAACACTCCAAAAAAGAACGGGATAACACCAAAAAAACGATAGAAAAACCGCAAAAACAATAGATCCAAACCAGAACCACACTAAACCTACCTGATGTTCTCCAAAACCCACAATTTACCATTTTCCACCATGATGACCACGGAAAACACAACGAAACCCAACGGAGACCCCAAAACAAGTCAAAAACACCCCAAAAAAGAACGGGATGACCCCCAAAACTGGAAGAAAATAACCCCAGAATCATAGATCCACCCCAAAACCACCCTAAACCTACCTGATGTTCTCCAAATCCCAAAGTCCACTCCCAACCACCAGAAAACCCATTAGGAACTCAACGAAACGCAACAGACACCCCAAAACACGTCAAAAACACCCCAAAAAAGATCTGGATCAGAAAAAAAAAAAAAAAAAAAACTATGAATTTCCACCCAAACCACACTAAACTCACCTGATCTTCTCCAAAACACACAATCCACTCCCATTTACATTAACGAGCAACGAGAACACAACAAAACCCAACAGAGACCCCTAAACAATCAAAAACACCCCAAACAAGAACGGGATATCCCCAAAAAAGAAAGAAAAACCCAAAAACAATAGATCCACCCCAAAACCACCCTAAACCTACCTGATCTTCTCCAAAACCCACAATTTACTCTTTTTCACCATGATGACAATGGAAAACCAAACGAAACCCAACGGAGAAAACAAAACACGTCAAAAACACCCCAAAAAAGAACTGGATCAGAAGTAAAAAAACACAAAACTATGAATTTTTCTACAAAACCACCCTAAACCTATCTGATCTTCTCCAAGACCCACAATTTACCATTTTCCACAATGATGACCACGGAAAACACAGCGAAACCCAACGGAGACCCCAAAACACGTCAAAAACACCACAAAAAAAGAACAGGATCACCCCCTAAAAAGAAAGAAAACTCTCAAAGCCATAGATCCACCCTAATCCACCCCCCCCCCCTAAATCTACCTGATGTTCTCCAAAACCCACAATTTACAATTTTCCACCATGATGACCACGGAAAACACAACGAAACCCAACGGAGACCCCAAAACACGTCAAAAGCACCCCAAAAAAGAACGGGATAACCCCAAAAACGAAAAAACAAAAACAAAAAAATCATAGATCCACACCAGAACCACCCTAAACCTACCTGATGTTCTCCAAATCCCAAAGTCCACTCCCAACCACCAGAAAACCCATTAGGAACTCAACGAAATGCAACGGACACCCCAAAACACGTCAAAAACACCCCAAAAAGAACTGGATCAGAAGAAAAAAAAAAAAACAAAAACAAAAACTATGAATTTCCTCCCAAAACCACACTAAACTCACCTGATCTTCTCCAAAACCCACAATCCACTCCCATTTACATTAACGAGCAACGAGAACACAACGAAACCCAACGGAGACCCAAAACCAAGTAAAAACACCCCAAACAAGAACGGGATATCCCCAAAAAACGAAAGAAAACCCCCAAAACCATAGATCCAATCCAGAACCACGCTAAACCTACCTGATCTTCTCCAAAACCCACAATTTACAATTTTCCACCATGATGACCACGGAAAACACAACGAAACCCAATGGAGACCCCAAAACACGTCAAAAACACCCCAAAAAAAACTGGATCAGAAGTAAAAAAAACCAAAACTATGATTTTTTCTTCAAAACCACCCTAAACCTACCTGATCTTCTCCAAAACCCACAATTTACTCTTTTCCACAACGATGACAATAGAAAACCCAAGGAAACCCAACGGAGACCCCAAAACACGTCAAAAACACCCCAAAAAGAACTGGATCAGAAGAAAAAAAAAAAAAAAAACCTATGAATTTCCTCCCAAAACCACCCTAAACTCACCTGATCTTCTCCAAAACCCGCAATCCACTCCCATTTACATTAACGAGCAACGAGAACACAACGAAACCCAACGGAGACCCAAAACCAAGTAAAAACACCCCAAACAAGAACGGGATATCCCCAAAAAACGAAAGAAAACCCCCAAAACCATAGATCCAAACCAGAACCACGCTAAACCTACCTGATCTTCTCCAAAACCCACAATTTACAATTTTCCACCATGATGACCACGGAAAACCCAACGAAACCCAACGGAGACCACAAAACAAGTCAAAAACACCCCAAAAAAGAACGGGATAAATCCAAAACACGAAAAAAAAAAAAAAATCATAGATCCACCCCAGAACCACCCTAAACCTACCTGATGTTCTCCAAATCCCAAAATCCACTCCCAACCACCAGAAAACCCATTAGGAACTCAACGAAACGCAACGGAAACACCAAAACACCTCAAAAACACCCCAAAAGTGAACAGGATCAGAAGAAAAAACGTGATTTAACCACCAAATAACCCTTATACCTACCTGATGTTCTCCTAAATGTACAATCCACTCCCAAGCACCAGAAAACCCAATGGAAACCCAACAAAACCCAAAGGAGACCCCAAAACACGTCAAAAACACTCCAAAAAAGAACGGCATCACACCCAAAATCGAAAGAAAATCCCCCAACACCATGGATCCACCCCAAAACCACCCTAAATGTACCCGATGTTCTCCTAAACCCACAATTTAACCTGTTCCTCCTTGATGACCACGGAAAACCCAACGAAACCCAATGAAGACCACAAAACACGTGAAAGACACCCCAAAAAAGAACTGCATCACCCCAAAAAACAGAAGAAAACCCCATATACCATGAATCCACGCCAAAAGTCCCCCTAAACCTACCTGATGTTCTCCAAAACCCACAATCTACACTTTTCCACCACGATGACAACGGAAAACCCAACAAAACCCAACGGAGACCACAAAACACGTCAAAAACACCCCAAAAAAGAACTGCATCACCCCAAAAAAACAGAAGAAAACCCCATATACCATGAATCCACCCCAAAACCACCCTAAACCTACCTGAAGTTCTCCAAAACCCACAATTTACTCTTTTCCACAAGGATGACCGTGGAAATCCAAAGGAAGCCCAACGGAGACCCCAAAACACGTCAAAAACACCCCAAAAAAGAACTGCATCACAAAAAAAAAAAAAAAAAAAAAAAAAAAAACAGAAGAAAACCCTAAATACCTTAGATCCACCACAAAAGTCCCCCTAAACGTACGTGAAGTTCTCTAAAACCCACAATCTACACTTTTCCAACACGATGACAACGAAAACCCAACGAAACCCAACGGAGACCCCAAAACATGTCAAAAACACCCCAAAAAAGAACGGGATCAACACAAAAAATGAAAGAAAACCCCAAAAGCCGTAGATCCACCCCAAAAGTCCCCCTAAACCTACCTGATGTTCTCCAAATCCCAAAGTCCACTCCCAACCACCAGAAAATCCATTAGGAACTCAACGAAACGCAACGGAAACACCAAAACACCTCAAAAACACCCCAAAAGTGAACAGGATCAGAAGAAAAAACGTGATTTAACCCCCAAATAACCCTTAAACCTACCTGATGTTCTCCTAAATGTACAATGCACTACCAACCACCAGAAAACCCAATGGAAACCCAACAAAACCCAACGGAGACCCCAAAACACGTCAAAAACACCCCAAAAAAGAACTGGTTCAACCCCAAAAAGAAAGAAAACCCGAAAAGCCATAGATCCACACCAAAAATCCCACTAAACCTACCTGATGTTCTCCAAAACCCACAATTTACACTTTTCCACCACCATGACCACGGAAAAACCAACATAACTCAATGGAGACCACAAAACATGTCAAAAACACCCCAAACAAGAACTGCATCACCCCAAAAAACAGAAGAAAACTCCAAATACCATACATCCACCACAAAAGTCCCCCAAAACCTACCTGAAGTTCTCCAAAACCCACAATCTAAATTTTTCCACCATGATGACCACGGAAAACACAACGAAACCCAACGGAGACCCCAAAACACGTCAAAAACACCCCCAAAAAAGAACGGGATCACTCCAAAAACAGAAGAAAACCCTAAAAAACAGAAGAAATCCCCCAAAACCATAGATTCAACCCAAAAAAGAACAGGAATCACCACAATAAAAAACGAAAGAAAACCCCAAATACCATAGATCCACCCAAAACAACCCTAAACCTACCTGATGTTCACCAAAACACACAATTTACAATTTTACACCATGATGACCAACGAGAACGCAACAAAACACAACGGAGACCCCCAAACACCTCAAAAATTTCCCAAAAAAGAACGGGACCACCCCAAGAAACAGAAGGAAACCCCAAAAAACATGACTCTGCCCCAAAAGTCCGCCTAACCTACCTGATGCTCTCCAAAAACCCACAATTTACACTTTTCCACCATGATGACCAACAAGAACCAACTAAAACCAAACGGAGACCCCAAAACATGTCAAAAACACGCTAAAAAAGGAACTGCATCACCCAAAAAAACAGAAGAAAAGCCCAAATACCATGAATCCACCCCAAAAGTCCCCTAACCTACCTGAAGTTCTCCAAAACACACAATTTACACTTTCCACCATGATGACCACGGAAAACCCAACGAAACCCAACGGAGACCACAAAACACGTCAAAAACACCCCAAACAAGAACGGCATCACCCCCAAAACGAAAGAAAATCCCCAAAACCATGGATACACCCTAAAACAACCCTAAACCTACCTGATGTTCTCCAAAACCCACAATTTCTATTTTTCACCATGATGACAATGGAAAACCAAACGAAACCCAACGGAGAAAACAAAACACGTCAAAAACACCCCAAAAAAGAACTGGATCAGAAGTAAAAAAACCACAAAACTATGAATTTTTCTAAAAAACTACCCTAAACCTACCTGATCTTCTCCAAAACCCACAATTTACACTTTTCCACAACGATGACCATGGAAAACCCAAGGAAACGCAACGGAGACCACAAAACACGTCAAAAGCACCCCAGAATAGAACGTGATGACCCCCAAAACTGGAAGAAAATAACCCCAAAATCATACATCCACCCCAAAACCACCCTAACCTACTTGATGTTCTCCAAAACCCACAATCCACTCACATTTAACTTAACGACAAAAGAGAACCCAAACGAAACCCAACGGAGACCCAAAAACACGTCAAAACACCCCAAACAAGAACAGAATCAACCCCAAAAACGAAAGAAAATCCTAAAAACCATAGATCCATACCAGAACCACACTAAACCTACCTGATGTGCTCCAAAACCCACAATTTACAATTTTACACCATGATGACCACGGAAAACACAACGAAACCCAACGGAGACCCCAAAACACGTCAAAAACACCCCAAAAATGAACTGGATCAGAAGAAAAAAAAAAAAAAAAAAAAAAACTATGATTTTCCTCCCAAAACCACCCTAAACTCACCTGATCTTCTCCAAAACCCACAATCCACTCCCATTTACATTAACGAGCAACGAGAACACAACAAAACCAACGGAGACCCCAAAACAAGTCAAAAACACCCCAAACAAGAATGGGATAT
>NW_028137112.1:40200-60834 GCF_965140915.1 Aythya marila | reverse complement strand
GATCTATGGCTTTTAGAGTTTTCTTTCGTTTTAGGGGGTGATCCTGTTCTTTTTTGGGGTGTTTTTGACATGTTTTGGGGTCTCCGTTGGGTTTTGTTGTGTTTTCCGTGGTCATCATGGTGAAAAAGAGTAAATTGTGGGTTTTGGAGAACATCAGGTAGGTTTAGTGTGGTTCTCGTTTGGATCTATGTTTTTTGCGGTTTTTCCATCGTTTTTTTGTTGTTATCCCGTTATTTTTAGGATTGTTTTTGACGTGTTTTGGGTTCTCCATTGGGTTTCCTTGGGTTTTCCATGGTTATCGTTGTGGAAAAGAGTAAATTGTGGGTTTTGGAGAACGTCAGGTAGGTTTAGGGTGGTTTGGGGTGGATCTACGGTTTTTGGGGTTTTCTTTCTTTTTTAGGGGTTATCCCGTTCTTGTTCGGGGTGTTTTTGACTTGTTTTGTGGTCTCCTTTGGGTTTTGTTGGGTTCTCGTTGCTCGTTAAGGTAAATGGGAGTGGATTGTGGGTTTTGGAGAAGATCAGGTAGGTTTAGGGTGGTTTTGTAGAGAAATTCATTGTTTTGTGTTTTTTTACTTCTGATCCACTTCTTTTTTGGGGTGTTTTTGACGTGTTTTGGTTTCTCCGTTTGGTTTTGTTTGGTTTTCCATGGTCATCACGGTGAAAAAGAGTAAATTGTGGGTTTTGGAGAACATCAGGTAGGTTTAGTGGGGGTTTTGGGGTGGATCTATGGCTTTTAGAGTTTTCTTTCGTTTTAGGGGGTGATCCTGTTCTTTTTTGGGGTGTTTTTGACATGTTTTGGGGTCTCCTTTGGGTAGCGTTATGTTTTCCGTGGTCATCATGGTGGAAAATGGTAAATTGTGGGTTTTGGAGAACATCAGGTAGGTTTAGTGTGGTTCTGGTTTGGATCTATGGTTGTTGGGGTTTTCTTTCGTTTTATGGGGATATCCCGTTCTTGTTTGGGGTGTTTTTGACTTGTTTTTGGGTCTCCGTTGGGTTTCGTTGTGTTCTCGTTGCTCGTTAATGTAAATGGGAGTGGATTGTGGGTTTTGGAGAAGATCAGGTGAGTTTAGGGTGGTTTTGGGAGGAAATTCATAGTATTTTTTTTTTTTTTTTTTTTTTTTCTTCTGATCCAGTTCTTTTTTGGGGTGTTTTTGACATGTTTTGGGGTCTCCTTTGGGTAGCGTTGTGTTTTCCGTGGTCATCATGTGGAAAATTGTAAATTGTGGGTTTTGGAGAACATCAGGTAGGTGTAGGGTGGTTTTGGTGTGGATCTATTGTTTTTGGGGTTTTCTTTCGGTTTTTAGGGGTTATCCCGTTCTTGTTTGGGGTGTTTTTGACTTGTTTTTTGGTCTCCGTTGGGTTTTGTTGGGTTCTCGTTGCTCGTTAAGGTAAATGGGAGTGGATTGTGTGTTTTGGAGAAATCAGGTAGGTTAAGGGTGTTTTTGTAGAAAAATTCATAGTTTTGTGTTTTTTTACTTCTGATCCAGTTCTTTTTTGGGGTGTTTATGACGTGTTTTGGGGTCTCCGTTGGGTTTCGTTTGGTTTTCCATGGTCATCATGGTGAAAAAGAGTAAATTGTGGGTTTTGGAGAACATCGGGTAGGTTTAGGGGGACTTTTGGGGTGGTTCTATGGTTTTGGGGGATATTCTTCCAGTTTTTGGGGTGATCCCGTTCTTTATGTTTTTTTTTTTTGATGTGTTTTGTGGTCTACGTTTGGTTTCGTTGGGTTCTTGTTGGTCATCATGATGTAACAGGATAAATTGTGGGTTTTGGAGAACATCAGGTAGGTTTAGGGGGACTTTTGGTGTGGATCTATGGCTTTTGGTGTTTTCTTTCGTTTTTGGAGATGATCCTGTTCTTTTTTGGGGTGTTTTTGACGTGTTTTGTGGTCTCCGTTGGGTTTCATTGAGTTTTCCGTGGTCATCATGGTGGAAAATTGTAAATTGTGGGTTTTGGAGCACATCAGGTAGGTTTAGTGTGGTTCTGGTATGGATCTATGGTTTTTAGGATTTTCTTTCGTTTTTTGGTTGAACCAGTTGTTTTTTGGGGTGTTTTTGACGTGTTTTTGGGTCTCCGTTGGGTTTCGTGGGTTCTCTTTTGTCGTTAAGTTAAATGTGTGTGGATTGTGGGTTTTGGAGAACATCAAGTAGGTTTAGGGTGGTGTTGGGGTGGATGTATGATTTTGGGGTTATTTTCTTCCAGTTTTGGGGGTCATCACGTTCTTTTCTGGGGTGCTTTTGACGTGTTTTGGGGTCTCCGTTGGGTTTCCTTGGGTTTTCCATGGTCATCGTTGTGGAAAAGTGTAAATTGTGGGTTTTGGAGAAGATCAGGTAGGTTTAGGGTAGTTTTTTAGAAAAATTCATAGTTTTGTGTTTTTTTTACTTCTGATCCATTTCTTTTTTGGGCTGTTTTTGACGTGTTTTGGGGTCTCCATTGGGTTTCGTTTGGTTTTCCATTGTCATCATGGTGAAAAAGAGTAAATTGTGGGTTTTGGAGAACATCAGGTAGGTTTGGCGGGGGGGGATCGGGTGGATCTATGGCTTTTAGAGTTTTCTGTCTTTTTAGGGGGTGATCCTGTTCTGTTTTGTGGTGTTTTTGACGTGTTTTGGGGTCTCCTTTTGTTTCGTTGTGTTTTCCGTGGTCATCATGGTGGAAAATGGTTAATTGTGGGTTTTGGAGAACATCAGGTAGGTTTAGGGTGGTTTTGGTGTGGATCTATGATTTTGGGGTTATTTTCTTCCAGTTTTGGGGGTCATCCCGTTCTTTTTTAGGATTGTTTTTGACGTGTTTTGGGGTCTCCGTTGGGTTTCGTTTGGATTTCCATGGTCATCCTTGTGGAAAAGAGTAAATTGTGGGTTTTGGAGAACGTCAGGTAGGTTTAGGGTGGTTTTGGGGTGGATCTACGGTTTTTGGGGTTTTCTTTCTTTTTTTAGGGGTTATCCCGTTCTTGTTTGGGGTGTTTTTGACTTGTTTTGGGGTCTCCGTTGGGTTTTGTTGGGTTCTCGTTGGTCGTTAAGGTAAATGGGAGTGGATTGTGGGTTTTGGAGAAGATCAGGTAGGTTTAGGGTGGTTTTGTAGAGAAATTCATAGTTTTGTGTTTTTTTACTTCTGATCCAGTTCTTTTTTGGGGTGTTTTTGACGTGTTCTGGGGTCTCCGTTGGGTTTCGTTTGGTTTTCCATGGTGATCACGGTGAAAAAGAGTAAATTGTGGGTTTTGGAGAACATCAGGTAGGTTTAGTGGGGGTTTTGGGGTGGATCTATGGCTTTTAGAGTTTTCTTTCGTTTTAGGGGGTGATCCTGTTCTTTTTTGGAGTATTTTTGACATGTTTTGGTGTCTCTGTTTAGTTTTAGTTGTGTTGTTGTTGGTCATCATGGTGTAAAAGTGTAAATTGTGGGTTTTTGGAGAGCATTAGGTAGGTTTAGGGGGACTTTTGTGGCAGAGTCATGTTTTTTGCGGTTTCCTTCTGTTTCTTGGGGTGGTCCCGTTCTTTTTTGGGATATTTTTGAGGTGTTTGGGGGTCTCCGTTGTGTTTTGTTGCGTTCTCGTTGGTCATCATGGTGTAAAATTGTAAATTGTGTGTTTTGGTGAACATCAGGTAGGTTTAGGGTTGTTTTGGGGTGGATCTATGGTATTTGGGGTTTTCTTTCGTTTTTTGTTTTGATCCTGTTCTTTTTTGGGTTGAATCTATGGTTTTGGGGATTTCTTCTGTTTTTTAGTTTTTTTTTCTGTTTTTTGAGTGATCCCGTTCTTTTTTGGGGGTGTTTTTGACGTGTTTTGGGGTCTCCGTTGGGTTTTGTTGGGTTTCCATTGGATTTTCTGGTGGTTGGGAGTGCATTGTACATTTAGGAGAACATCAGGTAGGTTTAAGGGTTATTTGGTGGTTAAATCACGTTTTTTCTTCTGATCCTGTTCACTTTTGGGGTGTTTTTGAGGTGCTTTGGTGTTTCCGTTGCGTTTCGTTTAGTTCCTAATGGGGTTTCTGGTGATTGGGAGTGGACTTTGGGATTTGAAGAACATCAGATAGGTTTAGGGGGACTTTTGGGGTGGATCTATTGTATTTGGGGTTTTCTTCTGTTTTTTTTGGGGGTGATGCAGTTCTTTTTTGGGGTGTTTTTGACGTGTTTTGGGGTCTCCGTTGGGTTTCGTTGGGTTTTCCGTTGTCATCGTGGTAGATAAGTGTAGATTGTGGGTTTTGGAGAACATCAGGTAAGTTTAATTTTTTGGGCGGTTTTAATCTATGGTTTTGGGGGATTTCTTCTCTTTTTTATGGTTTTCTTCTGTTTTTGGGGTGTTCCCGTTCTTTTCTGTTTTTTTTTTTGACGTGTTTTGGGTTCTCCGTTGCATTTTGTTTTGATTGTGGGGTGGTTTTGAGGTGTTTTGGGTTCTTCATGGGTTTTCGTTGGGTTCTTGTTGGTTATGATGGTGAATGGGAGTGAAATGTGGGATTTGGTGAAGATCAGGTGAGTTTAGGCTGTTTTGGGGGGGAAATTCATAGGTTGTTTTTTTTTTTTTTTTTTCTGATCCAATTCTTTTTTGGGGTGTTTTTGACGTGTTTTGGGGTCTCCGTTGGGTTTCGTTGGGTTTTCCGTGGTCATCATGGTGGAAAAGTGTAAATTGTGGGTTTTGGAGAACTTCAGGTAGGTTTAGGGGACTTTTGGGGTGGATTCATGGTATTTGGGCTTTTCTTCTGTTTTTGTGGGTGATGCAGTTCCTTTTTTAGCGTGTTTTTGACATGTTTTGGGGTCTCCGTTTGGTTTTAGTTGGGTTCTTGTTGGTCATCATGGTGGAAAAGTGTAAATTGTGGGTTTTTGGAGAGCATCAGGTAGGTTTAGGGGGACTTTTGGGGCAGAGTCATGTTTTTTGGGGTTTCCTTCTATTTCTTGGGGTGGTCCCGTTCTTTTTTGGGAAATTTTTGAGGTGTTTGGGGGTCTCCGTTGTGTTTTGTTGCGTTCTCGTTGGTCATCATGGTGTAAAATTGTAAATTGTGTGTTTTGGTGAACATCAGGTAGGTTTAGGGTTGTTTTGGGGTGGATCTATGGTTTTGGGTTTTCTTTCGTTTTTTATTGTGGTGATCCTGTTCTTTTTTGGGTTGAATCTATGGTTTTGGGGGATTTCTTCTGTTTTTTAGGGTTTTCTTCTGTTTTTGGAGTGATCCCGTTCTTTTTTGGGGGTGTTTTTGACGTGTTTTGGGGTCTCCGTTGGGTTTCGTTGTGTTTTCCGTGGTCATCATGGTGGAAAAGTTTAGATTGTGGGTTTTGGAGAACATCAGGTAGGTTTAGGGGGTGTTTTGGGGTGGATTCGTGGTATATGGGGTTTTCTTCTGTTTTTTTGGGGTGATGCAGATCTTTTTTGGGGTGTTTTTGACGTGTTTTGTGGTCTCCGTTGGGTTTTGTTGGGTTTTCCGTTGTCATCGTGGTGGAAAAGTGTAGATTGTGGGTTTTGGAGAACATCAGGTAGGTTTAGGGGGACTTTTGGCGTGGATTCATGGTATATGGGGTTTTCTTCTGTTTTTTGGGGTGATGCAGTTCTTTTTTGGGGTGTTTTTCACGTGTTTTGTGGTCTTCATTGGGTTCGTTGGGTTTTCCGTGGTCATCAAGGAGGAACAGGTTAAATTGTGGGTTTAGGAGAACATCGGGTACATTTAGGGTGGTTTTGGGGTGGATCCATGGTGTTGGGGGATTTTCTTTCGATTTTGGGGGTGATGCCGTTCTTGTTTTGAGTGTTTTTGACGTGTTTTGGGGTCTCCTTTGGGTTTTGTTGGGTTTCCATTGGGTTTTCTGGTGCTTGGGAGTGGATTGTACATTTAGGAGAACATCAGGTAGGTATAAGGGTTATTTGGTGGTTAAATCACGTTTTTTCTTCTGATCCTTTTCACTTTTGTGGTGTTTTGAGGTATTTTGCCGTTTCCGTTGCGTTTCGTTTAGTTCCTAATGGGTTTTCTGGTGGTTGGGAGTGGACTTTGGGATTTGGAGAACATCAGGTAGGTTTAGGGGGACATTTGGGGTGGATCTATGGCTTTTGGGATTTTCTTCTGTTTTTTTTTGGGGTGAAGCAGTTCTTTTTTGGGGTGTTTTTGACGTGTTTTGTAGTCTCCGTTGGATTTTGTTGGGTTTTCCGTTGTCTTCGTGGTGGAAAAGTGTAGATTGTGAGTTTAGGAGAACATCAGGTAGGTTTAGGGTGGTTTTGGGGTGGATCCATGGTTTTGGGGGATTTTCTTTCGTTTTTGGGGATGATCCCGTTCTTGTTTGTGGTGTTTTTGACGTGTTTTTGGGTCTCCGTTGGGTTTTGTTGGGCTTTTTGTGGTCATCATGGTGGAAAAGTGTAGATTGTGGGTTTTGGAGAATTTCCGGTACGTTTAGGGAGTCTTTTGGGGTGGATTCATGGTATATGGGGTTTTCTTCTGTTTTTTGTGTTGATCCCGTTCTTGTTTGGGGTGTTTTTGACGTGTTCTGTGGTCTCCATTGGGTTTTGTTGTGTTTTCCGCGGTCATGGTGGTGTAAAATTTTAAATTGTGGGATTTGGAGAACATCATGTAGGTTTAGGGTTGTTTTAGGGTGTATCCATGGTTTTGGGGGATTTTCTTTCGTTTTTGGGGGTGATCCCGTTCTTGTTTGGGGTGTTTTTGACTTGTTTTCGGGTCTCCATTTGGTTTCGTTGGGTTTTCCGTGGTCATCATGGTGGAAAAGTGTAGATTGTGGGTTTTGGAGAACTTCAGGTAGGTTTAGGGTTGTTTTGGGGTGGATTCATGGTATTTGGGCTTTCCTTCTCTTTTTTGGGTGATGCAGTTCTTTTTTGGGGTGTTTTTGACGTGTTTTGTGGTCTCCATTGTGTTTCGTTGGGTTTTCCGTGGTCATCATGGAGGAAGAGGTTAAATTGTGGGTTTTGGAGAACATCAGGTAGGTTTAGGGTGTTTTTTGGGTGGATCCATGGTTTTTGGGAATTTTCTTTCGTTTTTGGGGGTGATCCCATTCTTGTTTGTGGTGTTTTTGACTTGTTTTGGGGTCTCCATTGGGTTTCGTTGGGTTTTCCGTGGTCATCATGTTGGAAAAGTGTAAATTGTGGGTTTTGGAGAACTTCAGGTACGTTTAGGGGGACTTTTGGGGTGGATCTATGGCTTTTGGGGTTTTCTTTTGTTTTTTGTGTTGATCCCGTTCTTGTTTGGGGTGTTTTTGACGTGTTTTGTGGTCTCCGTTGGGTTTCGTTGGGTTTTCCGTTTTCATCGTGGTGGAAAATGTAGATTGTGGGTTTTGGAGAACTTCAGGTAGGTTTAGGGGGACTTTTGGGGTGGATTCATGGTATTTGGGGTTTTCTTCTGTTTTTTTGGGTTGATTCCGTTCTTGTTTGGGTTGTTTTTGACGTGTTTTGTGGTCTCTGTTGTGTTTCGTTGGGTTTTCCGTGGTCATCATGGTGGAAAAGTGTAAATTCTAAGTTTTAGAGAACATCGGGTACTTTTAGGGTCTTTTTGGGGTGGATCTGTGGTTTTGGGGGATTTTCTTCCAGTTTTGGTATGATGCAGTTCTTTTTTGGGGTGTTTTTGACGTGTTTTGGGGTCTCCGTTGGGTTTTATTTGGGTTCTTGTTGGTCATCATGGTGGAAAAGTGTAAAATGTGGGTTTTGGAGAACATCATGTAGGTTTAGGGGGACTTTTGGGGCAGAGTCATGTTTTTGGGGGTTTCCTTCTGTTTCTTGGGGTGGTCCCGTTCTTTTTTGGGAAATTTTTGAGGTGTTTGGGGTTCTCCGTTGTGTTTTGTTGCGTTCTCTTTGGTCATCATGGTGTAAAATTGTAAATTGTGGGTTTTGGAGAACATCAGGTAGGTTTAGAGTGGTTTGGGGGTGGATCCATGGTTTTGGGGGATTTTCTTCCAGTTTTGGGGGTGATGCCGTTCTTGTTTGGGGTGATTTTGACGTGTTTTGGGGTCTCCGTTGGGTTTCTTTGGGTTTTCTGTGGTCATGGTGGTGGAAAATTGTAAATTGCGGGTTTTGGAGAACTTCAGGTAGGTTTACGGTGTTTTTGGGGTGGATCTATGGTATTTGGGGATTTTCCTCCTGTTTTGGGTGTGATCCCGTTCTTTTTTGGGGTGTTTTTGAAGTTTTTTGGGGTCTCCGTTGGGATTTAGTTGGCTTCTCGTTGGTCATCATGGTGGAAAATTGTAAATTGTGGATTTTGGAGAACATCAGGTAGGTTTAGGGGAATTTTTGGTGTGGATCTATGTCTTTTGGGGTTTTCTTTCTTTTTGGGGTTGAACCAGTTCTTTTTTGGGGTGTTTTTGACATTTTTGGCTTCTCCGTTGGATTTTGTTGGGTTCTCGTTGGTCGTTAAGGTAAATGGGAGTGGATTGTGGGTTTTGAAGAAGATCAAGTAAGTTTAGGGTGGTTTTGGGAGGAAATTCATAGTTTTGGTTTTTTTTTTCTTCTGATCCAGTTATTTTGGTGTGGTTTTGACGTGTTTTGGGGTTTCCGTTGGGTTTTGTTGGATTTCCATCGGGTTTTCTGGTGGTTGGGAATGGATTGTACATTTAGGAGAACATCAGGTAGGTTTAAGGATTATTTTGGGTTTAAATCACGTTTTTTCTTCTGATCCGGTTCGCTTTTGGTTTTTTTTTGTGGTGTTTTGGTGTTTCCGTTGCGTTTCGTTGAGTTCCTAATGGGTTTTCTGGTGGTTGGGTGTGGACTTTGGTATTTGGAGAACATCAGGTAGGTTTAGGGTGGTTTGGGGGTGGATCCATGGTTTTGGGGGATTTTCTTCCAGTTTTGGGGGTGATGCCGTTCTTGTTTGGGGTGTTTTTGATGTGTTTAGGGGTCTCCGTTGGGTTTTGTTGTGTTTTCCGTGGTCATGGTTGTGGAAAAGCGTAAATTGTGGGTTTTGGAGAACCTCGGGTATGTTTAGAGTTCTTTTGCGGTGGATCTATGGTTTTGGGGGATTTTCTTTTAGTTTTGGGTGTGATCCTGTTCTTTTTCGTGGTGTTTTTCACGTTTTTTTGGGGTGTCCGATGGGTTTTGTTGGGTTTTCGATGGTCATCATGGTGGAAAAGTGTAAATTGTGGGTTTTGGAGAACATCGGGTAGGTTAAGGATGGGTTTGGATTGGATCTATGGTATTTGGGGATTTCTTCTGTTTTCTGGAGGTGTTCCTGTTCTTTTTTGGGTTTTTTATTGACATAGTTTGGGGTCACCGTTTGGTTTCGTTGGTTTTCCTTTGTCATCCTGGTGGAAAATTGTAGATTGTGGGTTTTGGAGAACTTCATGTAGGTTTAGGGGGACTTTTGGGGTGGATTCAAGGTATTTGGGGTTTTCTTCTGTTTTTTTTGGTGTGATCCCGTTCTTGTTTGGGGTGTTTTTGACGTGTTTTGGGGTCTCCGTTGGGTTTTAGTTGGGTTCTTGTTGGTCATCATGTTGGAAACTTGTAAATTGTGGATTTTGGAGAACATAGGTGAGTTTAACGTTTTTTTTTGGTGGTGAATCTATGGTTTTGGGGGATTTCTTCTTTTTTTTTAGTGTTTTCTTCTGGTTTTGGGGCGGTCCCCTTTTTTTTGGGGGGATGTTCTTGACGTGTTTTGGGGTCTCCGTTGGGTTTTGTTCAGTTCTTGTTGGTCATTATGTTAAATAGGAGTGGATTGTGGGTTTTGGAGAACATCAGGTAGGTTTAAGATTTTTTTGGGGGTTAAATCACGTTTTTTCTTCTGATCCGGTTCGCTTTTGGGGTGATTTTTTAACGTGTTTTGTGGTTTTCGTTGTGCTTCGTGGAGTTCCTAATGGTTTTTATGGTGGTTGGGAGTGGACTTTAAGATTTGGAGAACATCAGGTATGTTTAGGGTGGTTTTGTATTGGATCCGTGCTTTTTGGGGTTTTCTTTCATTTTGGGGGGTGATCACGTTCTTGTTTGGGGTGTTTTTGACATGTTTTGGGGTCTCCGTTGGGTTTCATTAGGTTTTCCGTTGTCATTATGGTGGAAAAGTGTAAATAGTGGGTTTTGTAGATCATGAGGTAGGTTTAGGGGGACTTTTGGGGTGGATTCATAGTATTTGGGGGATTTTCTTTTTTTTTGGGGGGGTGATCCTGTTCTGTTTTGTGGTGTTTTTGACGTGTTTTGGTGTCTCCTTTGGTTTCGTTGTGTTTTCCGTGGTCATCATGGTGGAAAATGGTTAATTGTGGGTTTTGGAGAACATCAGGTAGGTTTAGGGTGGTTTTGGTGTGGATCTATGATTTTGGGGTTATTTTCTTCCAGTTTTGGGGGTCATCCCGTTCTTTTTTGGGATTGTTTTTGACGTGTTTTGGTGTCTCCGTTGGGCTTCCTTTGGATTTCCATGGTCATCCTTGTGGAAAAGAGTAAATTGTGGGTTTTGGAGAACGTCAGGTAGGTTTAGGGTGGTTTTGGGGTGGATCTACGGTTTTTGGGGTTTTCTTTCTTTTTTTAGGGGTTATCCCGTTCTTGTTTGGGGTGTTTTTGACTTGTTTTGGGGTCTCCGTTGGGTTTTGTTGGGTTCTCGTTGGTCGTTAAGGTAAATGGGAGTGGATTGTGGGTTTTGGAGAAGATCAGGTAGGTTTAGGGTGGTTTTGTAGAGAAATTCATAGTTTTGTGTTTTTTTTACTTCTGATCCAGTTCTTTTTTGGGGTGTTTTTGACGTTTTTTGGGGTCTCCGTTGGGTTTCGTTTGGTTTTCCATGGTGATCACGGTGAAAAAGAGTAAATTGTGGGTTTTGGAGAACATCAGGTAGGTTTAGTGGGGGTTTTGGGGTGGATCTATGGCTTTTAGAGTTTTCTTTCGTTTTAGGGGGTGATCCTGTTCTGTTTTGTGGTGTTTTTGACGTGTTTTGGGGTCTCCGTTGGGTTTTGTTGTGTTTTCCGTGGTCATCATGGTGGAAAATTGTAAATTGTTGGTTTTGGAGAAGATCAGGTAGGTTTAGGGTGGTTTTGGGGTGGATCTTCTGTTTTTGTGGTTTTCTTTCTTTTTTGGGGATATCCCGTTCTTTTTTGGGGTGTTTTTGATTGTTTTGGGTCTCTGTTGGGTTTTGTTGTGTTCTTGTTGCTCGTTAATGTAAATGGGAGTGTATTGTGGGTTTTGGAGAAGATCAGGTGAGTTTAGGGTGGTTTTGGGAGGAAATTCATAGTTTTTTTTTTTTTTTTTTTTCTTCTGATCCAGTTCATTTTTGGGGTGTTTTTGACGTGTTTTGGGGTGTCCGTTGCGTTTCGTTGAGTTCTTAATGGTTTTTCTGGTGGTTGGGAGTGGACTTTGGGATTTGGAGAACATCAAGTAGGTTTAGGGTGGTTTTGGGGTGGATCTATGATTTTGGGGTTATTTTCTTCCAGTTTTGGGGGTCATCCCGTTCTTTTTTGGGGTGTTTTTGGCGTGTTTTGTGGTCTCCGTTGGGTTTCCTTTGGTTTTCCATGGTTATCGTTGTGGAAAATTGTAAATTGTGGGTTTTGGAGAACGTCAGGTAGGTTTAGGGTGGTTTTGGGGTGGATCTACGGTTTTTGGGGTTTTCTTTCTTTTTTTAGGGGTTATCCCGTTCTTGTTTGGGGTGTTTTTGACTTGTTTTGTGGTCTCCGTTGGGTTTTGTTGGGTTCTCGTTGCTCGTTAAGGTAAATGGAAGTGGATTGTGGTTTTGGGAGAACATCAGATAGGTTTAGTGTGGTTCTGGTTTGGATCTACGGTTTTTGCAGTTTTTCTATCGTTGTAGTGGGTTTACGTGGCAAGGTTTTGGTAGCAGGGAGCCATAGGGGTGGTTTCTGTGAGAAAGATCTCGAAGCTGCCCCATGTTTGGGAAGGGCCCCATTGTTTTCCCGATCCGAGCCAATAAGCGATGTTGTTTGCGCCTCTGTGAGAGCATATTTAAGACAGGGAAAAAACGCTGCGCCACACAGCAGCCGGGAGAGTCAAGGGAGTGGGAGAACAGCCTTGCACCAAGGTCAGTGTAGAAGGAGGGGGAGAGGTGCTCCAGGCGCCGGAGCAGAAGTCCCCTGCGGCCTGTGGTGAGGACCATGGTGAAGCAGGATGTCCCCCTGCAGCCCATGGAGTACCACGGTGGAGCAGGGTTCCACGCTGCAGCCCGTGGAGGAGACCACGGTGGAGCAGGTGGCCCTGCACCGACGGAGGCTGCCGCCTGTGGAAGGCCCCTGCCGGAGCAGATTCCGGGCCGGACCTGTAGCCCGTGGAGAGGAGACCACGCAGGAGCAGGTGATCTGGCAGGAGCTGCTGCCCGTAGGGGAGCCAGGTTGGAGCAGTTTTCTCCTGAGGGATGGACCCCGTGGTACGGACCCATATCTGGAGCAGTTCTGGAAGAGCTGCTGCCTGTGGGAAGCCCACGCCGGATCAGTTCATCAAGGACTGCATCCCGTGGGTGGGACCCCACAGCACAGGGGACGAGAGTGACCGAGAAGGAGCGGCAGAGAAGAAGTGCTGTAGACTGACCATAACCCCCATTCCCCGTTCCCCTGCGCCGCTCGGGGGGAGGAGGTGGAAAAGGGTGGATGGGGGGGGAAGGTGCTTTTGGTTTTTTTTTTCCTTTGTTTTCTCACTTCTCTCGCTTGTTAGTTGTAGGCAATAAATCTTACTATCTCCTTATGCCGAGTCTGTTTTGCCCGTTACAATAATTATTGCGTGATTTTCTCGTCCTTATCTCAATCCTTGAGCCCTTTTCACATATTTTCTCCCCATTCCTCTTTGAGGAGGGGGAGTGAGAGAGCGGCTGTGGTGGAGCTCGGCTGCCCACTCGAGCGGAACCACGACAGTCTTTTTTGGCGCCCAACGTGGGGCTCAAGGAATTTGAGATAAGATGATAGTTAGTAGAAGTAACGGGCAAAAATATGTGCAGGATGATTGTTAGGAATGTACAAGTTGTGAAGAATTAAGAAAGCAGTAACTGTGATATGTTAGTGTGGTGAAGGGACGAGGGGTGGTGTGTGTGTAAAATGTCCACCTTGTCAGTGCTGTGATGATGTTATGTTTATTTTGGTGTGGTGAATTCTTTTTCGTTTTGATTTAAGTGAATTTCGTGAAGGTTGTTGTGATAATTGTAAAGTAAGAGTATGTTATGAGTAGTCTTAAATATGCTTTTAACAGAGGCGAGGGGTGGAATGTAGTGGGTTTACGTGGCAAGGTTTTGGTAGCAGGGAGCCATAGGGGTGGTTTCTGTGAGAAAGATCTCGAAGCTGCCCCATGTTTGGGAAGGGCCCCATTGTTTTCCAGATCCGAGCCAATAAGCGATGTTGTTTGCGCCTCTGTGAGAGCATATTTAAGACAGGGAAAAAACGCTGCGCCACACAGCAGCCGGGAGAGTCAAGGGAGTGGGAGAACAGCCTTGCACCAAGGTCAGTGTAGAAGGAGGGGGAGAGGTGCTCCAGGCGCCGGAGCAGAAGTCCCCTGCGGCCTGTGGTGAGGACCATGGTGAAGCAGGATGTCCCCCTGCAGCCCATGGAGTACCACGGTGGAGCAGGGTTCCACGCTGCAGCCCGTGGAGGAGACCACGGTGGAGCAGGTGGCCATGCACCGACGGAGGCTGCCGCCTGTGGAAGGCCCCTGCCGGAGCAGATTCCGGGCCGGACCTGTAGCCCGTGGAGAGGAGACCACGCAGGAGCAGGTGATCTGGCAGGAGCTGCTGCCCGTAGGGGAGCCAGGTTGGAGCAGTTTTCTCCTGAGGGATGGACCCCGTGGTACGGACCCATATCTGGAGCAGTTCTGGAAGAGCTGCTGCCTGTGGGAAGCCCACGCCGGATCAGTTCATCAAGGACTGCATCCCGTGGGTGGGACCCCACAGCACAGGGGACGAGAGTGACCGAGAAGGAGCGGCAGAGAAGAAGTGCTGTAGACTGACCATAACCCCCATTCCCCGTTCCCCTGCGCCGCTCGGGGGGAGGAGGTGGAAAAGGGTGGATGGGGGGGGAAGGTGCTTTTGGTTTTTTTTTTCCTTTGTTTTCTCACTTCTCTCGCTTGTTAGTTGTAGGCAATAAATCTTACTATCTCCTTATGCCGAGTCTGTTTTGCCCGTTACAATAATTATTGCGTGATTTTCTCGTCCTTATCTCAATCCTTGAGCCCTTTTCACATATTTTCTCCCCATTCCTCTTTGAGGAGGGGGAGTGAGAGAGCGGCTGTGGTGGAGCTCGGCTGCCCACTCGAGCGGAACCACGACAATCGTTTTTTTGGTGTTATCCCGTTCTTGTTTGGTGTGTTTTTGACGTGTTTGTGGTCTCCATTGGGTTTCCTTTGGTTTTCCATGGTTATCGTTGTGGAAAAGGGTAAATTGTGGGTTTTGGAGAACGTCAGGTAGGTTTAGGGTGGTTTTGTAGAGAAATTCATAATTTTGTGTTTTTTTACTTCTGATCCAGTTCTTTTTTGGGATGTTTTTGACGTGTTTTGTTTTCTCCGTTGGATTTCGTTTGGTTTTCCATGGTCATCATGGTGAAAAAGAGTAAATTGTGGGTTTTGGAGAACATCAGGTAGGTTTAGGGGGGGGGGTTGGGGTGGATCTACGGCTTTTAGTGTTTTCTTTCTTTTTAGGGGGTGATCCTCTTCCTTTTTTTGGGGTGTTTTTTACGTGTTTTGGGGTCTCCGTTCGTTTTCGTTGTGTTTTCCGTGGTCATCATGGTGGAAAATGGTTAATTGTGGGTTTTGGAGAACATCAGGTAGGTTTAGTGTGGTTTTGGGGTGGATCTATGATTTTGGGGTTATTTTCTTCCAGTTTTGGGGGTCATCCCGTTCTTTTTTGGGGTGCTTTTGACGTGTTTTGGGGTCTCCGTTGGGTTTCCTTGGGTTTTCCATGGTTATCGTTGTGGAAAAGAGTAAATTGTGGGTTTTGGAGAACGTCAGGTAGGTTTAGGGTGGTTTTGGGGTCGATCGACGTTTTTTGGGGTTTTCTTTCTTTTTTTAGTGGTTATCCCGTTCTTGTTTGAGGTGTTTTTGACTTGTTTTGGGGTCTCCGTTGGTTTTTGTTTGGTTCTCGTTGGTAGTTAAGGTAAATAGGAGTGGATTGTTGGGTTTGGAGAAGATCATGTAGGTTTAGGGTGTTTTTGTAGAAAAATTCATAGTTTTGGGGGTTTTTACTTCTGATCCAGTTCTTTTTTGGGGTGTGTTTGACGTGTTTTGGTTTCTCCGTTGGGTTTCGTTTGGTTTTCCATGGTGATCACGGTGAAAAAGAGTAAATTGTGGGTTTTGGAGAACATCAGGTAGGTTTAGTGGGGGTATTGGGGTGGATCTATGGCTTTTAGAGTTTTCTTTCTTTTTACGGGGTGATCCTGTTTTTTTTTTGGGGTGTTTTTGACATGTTTTGGGGTGTCCGTTGCGTTTCGTTGAGTTCTTAATGGGTTTTCTGGTGGTTGGGAGTGGACTTTGGGATTTGGAGAACATCAAGTAGGTTTAGGGTGGTTTTGGGGTGGATCTATGATTTTGGGGTTATTTTCTTCCAGTTTTGGGGGTCATCCCGTTCTTTTTTGGGGTGTTTTTGACGTGTTTTGTGGTCTCCGTTGGGTTTCGTTGTGTTTTCCGTCGTCATCATGGTGGAAAATTGTAAATTGTGGGTTTTGGAGAACATCAGGTAGGTGTAGGGTGGTTTTGGTGTGGATCTATTGTTTTTGGGGTTTTCTTTCTTTTTTTAGGGGTTATCCCGTTCTTGTTTCGGGTGTTTTTGACTTGTTTTGGGGTCTCCGTTGGGTTTCCTTTGGTTTTCCATGGTCATCATGGTGAAAAAGTGTAAATTGTGGGTTTTGGAGTACATCGGGTAGGTTTAGGGGGACTTTTGGGGTGGTTCTATGGTTTAGGGGGATATTCTTCCAGATTTTGGGGTGATCCCGTTCTTTATGTTTTTTTTTTCTGATGTGTTTTGTGGTCTACGTTTGGTTTCGTTGGGTTCTTGTTGGTCATCATGATGTAACAGGATAAATTGTCGGTTTTGGAGAACATCAGGTAGGTTTAGGGGGACTTTTGGTGTGGATCTATGGCTTTTGGTGTTTTCTTTCGTTTTTGGATATGATCCTGTTCTTTTTTTGGGGTGTTTTTGACGTGTTTTGTGGTCTCCGTTGGGTTTCCTTGTGTTTTCCGTGGTCATCATGGTGGAAAATTGTAAATTGTGGGTTTTGGAGCACATCAGGTAGGTTTAGTGTGGTTCTGGTATGGATCTATGGTTTTTAGGATTTTCTTTCGTTTTTTGGGTTGAACCAGTTGTTTTTTGGGGTGTTTTTGACGTGTTTTTGGGTCTCCGTTGGGTTTCGTTGGGTTCTCGTTTGTCGTTAAGGTAAATGTGAGTGGATTGTGGGTTTTGGAGAACATCAGGTAGGTTTAGGGTGGTTTTGGGGTGGATGTATGATTTTGGGGTTATTTTCTTCCAGTTTTGGGGGTCATCACGTTCTTTTCTGGGGTGCTTTTGACGTGTTTTGGGGTCTCCGTTGGGTTTCCTTGGGTTTTCCATGGTCATCGTTGTGGAAAAGTGTAAATTGTGGGTTTTGGAGAAGATCAGGTAGGTTTAGGGTAGTTTTTTAGAAAAATTCATAGTTTTGTGTTTTTTTTTTTACTTCTGATCCAGTTCTTTTTTGGGGTGTTTTTGACGTGTTTTGGTTTCTCCGTTGGGTTTCGTTTGGTTTTCCATGGTCATCACGGTGAAAAAAGCGAAAATTGTGGGTTTTGGAGAACATCAGGGAGGTTTAGTGGGGGTTTTGGGATGGATCTATGGCTTTTAGAGTTTTCTTTCGTTTTAGGGGGTGATCCTGTTCTGTTTTGTGGTGTTTTTGACGTGTTTTGGGGTCTCCGTTGGGTTTCGTTGAGTTTTCCGTGGTCATCATGGTGGAAAATTGTAAATTGTGGGTTTTGGAGAAGATCAGGTAGGTTTAGGGTGGTTTTGGTGTGGATCTATGATTTTGGGGTTATTTTCTTCCAATTTTGGTGGTCATCACGTTCTTTTTTGGGGTGCTTTTGACGTGTTTTGGGGTCTCCGTTGGGTTTCCTTGGTTTTTCCATGGTCATCGTTGTGGAAAAGGGTAAATTGTGGGTTTTGGAGAAGATCAGTTAGGTTTAGGGTGGTTTTGGGGTGGATCTATTGTTTTTGTGGTTTTCTTTCTTTTTTGGGGATATCCCGTTCTTGTTTGTGGTGTTTTTGATTGTTTTGTGGTCTCTGTTGGGTTTTGTTGTGTTCTTGTTGCTCGTTAATGTAAGTGGGAGTGGATTGTGGGTTTTGGAGAAGATCAGGTGAGTTTAGGGTGGTTTTGGGAGGAAATTCATAGTTTTTTTTTTTTTTTTTTTTTTCTTCTGATCCAGTTCATTTTTGGGATGTTTTTGATGTCTTTTGGGGTGTCCGTTGCGTTTCGTTGAGTTCCTAGTGGGTTTTCTGGTGGTTGGGAGTGGACTTTGGGATTTGGAGAACATCAAGTAGGTTTAGGGTGGTTTTGGGGTGGATGTATGATTTTGGGGTTATTTTCTTCCAGTTTTGGGGGTCATCCCGTTCTTTTTTGGGGTGTTTTTGACGTGTTTTGTGGTCTCCGTTGGGTTTCCTTTGGTTTTCCATGGTTATCGTTGTGGAAAAGGGTAAATTGTGGGTTTTGGAGAACGTCAGGTAGGTTTAGGGTGGTTTTGGGGTGGATCTACGGTTTTTGGGGTTTTCTTTCTTAATTTAGGGGTTATCCCGTTCTTGTTTGGGGTGTTTTTGACTTGTTTTGTGGTCTCCGTTGGGTTTTGTTGGGTTCTCGTTGCTCGTTAAGGTAAATGGGAGTGGATTGTGGGGTTTAAAAAGATCAGGTAGGTTTAGGGTGTTTTTGTAGAAAAATTCATAGTTTTGGGGTTTTGTACTTCTGATCCAGTTCTTTTTTGGGGTGTTTTTGACGTGTTTTGGTTTCTCCGTTGGGTTTCGTTTGGTTTTCCATGGTCATCACGGTGAAAAAGTGTAAATTGTGGGTTTTGGAGAACATCAGGTAGGTTTAGTGGGGGTTTTGGGGTGGATCTATGGCTTTTAGAGTTTTCTTTCGTTTTAGGGGGTGATCCTGTTCTGTTTTGTGGTGTTTTTGACGTGTTTTGGGGTCTCCGTTGGGTTTCGTTATGTTTTCCGTGGTCATCATGGTGGAAAATGGTAAATTGTGGGTTTTGGAGAACATCAGGTAGGTTTAGTGTGGTTCTGGTTTGGATCTATGGTTGTTGGGGTTTTCTTTCGTTTTATGGGGATATCCCGTTCTTGTTTGGGGTGTTTTTGACTTGTTTTTGGGTCTCCGTTGGGTTTCGTTGTGTTCTCGTTGCTCGTTAATGTAAATGGGAGTGGATTGTGGGTTTTGGAGAAGATCAGGTGAGTTTAGGGTGGTTTTGGGAGGAAATTCATAGTTTTTTTTTTTTTTTTTTCTTCTGATCCAGTTCTTTTTTGGGGTGTTTTTGACATGTTTTGGGGTCTCCGTTGGGTTTCGTTGTGTTTTCCGTGGTCATCATGGTGAAAAAGAGTAAATTGTGGGTTTTGGAGAACATCAGGTAGGTTTAGTGTGGTTCTCGTTTGGATCTATGTTTTTTTGCGGTTTTTCTATCGTTTTTTTGTTGTTATCCCGTTATTTTTGGGATTGTTTTTGACGTGTTTTGGGTTCTCCATTGGGTTTCCTTGGGTTTTCCATGGTTATCGTTGTGGAAAAGAGTAAATTGTGGGTTTTGGAGAACGTCAGGTAGGTTTAGGGTGGTTTTGGGGTGGATCTACGGTTTTTGGGGTTTTCTTCCTTTTTTTAGGGGTTATCCCGTTCTTGTTCGGGGTGTTTTTGACTTGTTTTGTGGTCTCCTTTGGGTTTTGTTGGGTTCTCGTTGCTCGTTAAGGTAAATGGGAGTGGATTGTGGGTTTTGGAGAAGATCAGGTAGGTTTAGGGTGGTTTTGTAGAGAAATTCATAGTTTTGTGTTTTTTTACTTCTGATCCAGTTCTATTTTGGGGTGTTTTTGACGTGTTTTGGTTTCTCCGTTGGGTTTCGTTTGGTTTTCCATTGTCATCACGGTGAAAAAGTGTAAATTGTGGGTTTTGGAGAACATCAGGTAGGTTTAGTGGGGGTTTTGGGGTGGATCTATGGCTTTTAGAGTTTTCTTTCGTTTCAGGGGGTGATCCTGTTCTGTTTTGTGGTGTTTTTGACGTGTTTTGGGGTCTCCGTTGGGTTTCGTTATGTTTTCCGTGGTCATCATGGTGGAAAATGGTAAATTGTGGGTTTTGGAGAACATCAGGTAGGTTTAGTGTGGTTCTGGTTTGGATCTATGGTTGTTGGGGTTTTCTTTCGTTTTATGGGGATATCCCGTTCTTGTTTGGGGTGTTTTTGACTTGTTTTTGGGTCTCCGTTGGGTTTCGTTGTGTTCTCGTTGCTCGTTAATGTAAATGGGAGTGGATTGTGGGTTTTGGAGAAGATCAGGTGAGTTTAGGGTGGTTTTGGGAGGAAATTCATAGTTTTTTTGTTTTTTTTTTCTTCTGATCCAGTTCTTTTTTGGGGTGTTTTTGACGTGTTTTGGGGTGTCCTTTGCGTTTCGTTGAGTTCCTAATGGGTTTTCTGGTGGTTAGGAGTGGACTTTGGGATTTGGAGAACATCAGGTAGGTTTAGGGGGACTTTTGGTATGGATCTCTGATTTTTGGGATTTTCTTTCGTTTTTGGGGGTTATCCCGTTCTTTTTTGGGGTGTTTTTGACGTGTTTTGTGGTCTCCGTTGGGTTTCCTTGGGTTTTCCATGGTCATCGTTGTGGAAAAGGTTAAATTGTGGGTTTTGGAGAACGTCAGGTAGGTTTAGGGTGGTTTTGGGGTGGATCTACGGTTTTTGGGGTTTTCTTTCTTTTTTTAGGGGTTATCCCGTTCTTGTTTGGGGTGTTTTTGACTTGTTTTGGGGTCTCCGTTGGGTTTTGTCTGGTTCTCGTTGGTCGTTATGGTAAATTGGAGTGGATTGTGGGTTTTGGAGAAGATCAGGTAGGTTTAGGGTGTTTTTGTAGAAAAATTCATAGTTTTGTGTTTTTTTACTTCTGATCCAGTTCTCTTTTGGGGTGTTTTTGACATGTTTTGGTTTCTCCGTTGGGTTTCGTTTGGTTTTCCATGGTGATCACGGTGAAAAAGAGTAAATTGTGGGTTTTGGAGAACATCAGGTAGGTTTAGTGGGGGTTTTGGGGTGGATCTATGGCTTTTAGAGTTTTCTTTCGTTTTAGGGGGTGATCCTGTTCTTTTTTGGGGTGTTTTTGACATGTTTTGGGGTCTCCTTTGGGTAGCGTTGTGTTTTCCGTGGTCATCATGGTGGAAAATTGTAAATTGTGGGTTTTGGAGAACATCAGGTAGGGTTAGGGTGGTTTTGGTGTGGATCTATTGTTTTTGGGGTTTTCTTTCGGTTTTTAGGGGTTATCCCGTTCTTGTTTCGGGTGTTTTTGACTTGTTTTGGGGTCTCCGATGGGTTTTGTTGGTTCTCGTTGGTCGTTAAGGTAAATGGGAGTGGATTGTGTGTTTTGGAGAAAATCAGGTAGGTTAAGGGTGTTTTTGTAGAAAAATTCATAGTTTTGTGTTTTTTTTACTTCTGATCCAGTTCTTTTTTGGGGTGTTTATGACGTGTTTTGGGGTCTCCGTTGGGTTTCGTTTGGTTTTCCATGGTCATCATGGTGAAAAAGAGTAAATTGTGGGTTTTGGAGAACATCGGGTAGGTTTAGGGGGACTTTTGGGGTGGTTCTATGGTTTTGG
>NW_028137112.1:0-40000 GCF_965140915.1 Aythya marila | reverse complement strand
AAATAACCCCAAAATCATAGATCCACCCCAAAACCACCCTAAACCTACCTGATGTTCTCCCAAACCCACAATTTACAATTTTCCACCATGATGACCACGGAAAACACAACGCTACCCAAAGGAGACCCCAAAACATGTCAAAAGCACCCCAAAAAAGAACAGGATCACCCCCTAAAACGAAAGAAAACTCTAAAAGCCATAGATCCACCCCAAAACCCCCACTAAACCTACCTGATGTTCTCCAAAACCCACAATTTACTCTTTGTCACAACGATGACCATGGAAAACCAAACGAAACCCAACGGAGAAACCAAAACATGTCAAAAACACCCCAAAAAAGAACTGGATCAGAAGTAAAAAACCCCAAAACTATGAATTTTTCTACAAAAACACCCTAAACCTACCTGATCTTCTCCAAAACCCACAATCCACACCCATTTACCTTAACGACCAACGAGAACCAGACAAAACCCAACGGAGACCCCAAAACAAGTCAAAAACACCACAAACAGGAACGGGATAACCCCTAAAAAAAAAAAGAAAACCCCAAAAACCGTAGATTCACCCAAAACCACCCTAAACCTACCTGACGTTCTCCAAAAACCCACAATTTACTCTTTTCCACAACATTAACCATGGAAAACCCAAAGAAACCCAAAGGAGACCACAAAACACGTCAAAAACACCCCAAACAAGAACGGGATATCCCCCAAAAAAAGGATACAAAAAAACGCAAAAACCGTAGATCCAAAACAGAACCACACTAAACCTACCTGATGTTCTCCCAAACCCACAATTTACAATTTTCCACCATGATGACCACGGAAAACACAACGAAACCCAACGGAGACCACAAAACACGTCAAAAAAAAAAAAAAAAAAAAAAAAAAAAAGATCAGGATCACCTCCAAAAACGGAAGAATACACCAAAAGCCATAGATCCACACCAAAAGTCCCCCTAAACCTACCTGATGTTCTCCAAAACCCACAATTTAACCTTTTCCACAACGATGACCACGGAAAACCAAAGGAAACCCAACGGAGACCCCAAAACACGTCAAAAACACCCCAAAAAGGAACGGGATAACCCCCAAAAACGAAAGAAAACCCCAAAAATCATAGATCCACACCAAAAGTCCCCCTAAACCTACCTGATGTTCTCCAAATCCCAAAGTCCACTCCCAACCACCAGAAAACCCATTAGGAACTCAACGAAACGCAACGGACACCCCAAAACACCTCAAAAACACCCCAATAAAGAACTGGATCAGAAGAAAAAAAAAAAAAAAAAAAACTATGAATTTCCTCCCAAAACCACCCTAAACTCACCTGATCTTCTCCAAAACCCACAATCCACTCCCATTTACATTAACGAGCAACGAGAACACAACGAAACCCAACGGAGACCCAAAAACACGTCAAAAACACCCCAAACAAGAACGGGATATCCCCCAAAAAACGAAAGAAAACCCCAACAACCATAGATCGAAACCAGAACCACACTAAACCTACCTGATGTTCTCCAAAACCCACAATTTACAATTTTCCACCATGATGACCACGGAAAACAGAACGAAACCCAACAAAGACCACAAAACACGTCAAAAAAAAAAAAAAAAAAAAGAAAAAGATCAGGATCACCTCCAAAAACGAAAGAAAACACCAAAAGCCATAGATCCACACCAAAAGTCCCCCTAAACCTACCTGATGTTCTCCAAAACCCACAATTTACACTTTTTCACAACGATGACCATGGAAAACCAAACGAAACCCAACGGAGAAACCAAAATACGTCAAAAACACCCCAAAAATAAACTGGATCAGAAGTAAAAAAACACAAAACTATGAATTTCTCTACAAAACCACCCTAAACCTACCTGATGTTCTCCAAAACCCACAATCCACTCCCATTTACCTTAACGACCAACGAGAACCCAACAAAACCCAACGGAGACCACAAAACAAGTCAAAAACACCCCAAACAAGAAGGGGATAACCCCTACAAAAAGAAAGAAAACCCCAAAAACCGTAGATCCACCCCAAAACCACCCTAAACCTACCTGACGTTCTCCAAAACCCACAATTTACCCTTTTCCACAACGATAACCATGGAAAACCAAAGGAAACCCAACGGAGACCACAAAACACGTCAAAAACACCCCAAAAAAGAACAGGATGACCCCCAAAACTGGAAGAAAATAACCCCAAAATCATACATCCACCCCAAAACCACCCTAAACCTACTTGATGTTCTCCAAATCCCAAAGTCCACTCCCAACCACCAGAAAACCCATTAGGAACTCAACGAAACGCAACGGACACCCCAAAACACGTCAAAAACACCCCAAAAATGAACTGGATCAGAAGAAAAAAAAAAAAAAAAAACAAAAACTATGAATTTCCTCCCAAAACCACCCTAAACTCACGTGATCTTCTCCAAAACCCACAATCCACTCCCATTTACATTAACGAGCAACAAGAACACAACAAAACCCAACACAGACCCCAAAACAATCAAAAACACCCCAAACAAGAACGGGATATCCCCAAAAAAGAAAGAAAACCACAAAAACAATAGATCCACCCCAAAACCACCCTAAACCTACCTGAACTTCTCCAAAACCCACAATTTACTCTTTTCCACAACGATGACCATGGAAAACACAAGGAAACCCAACGGAGACCCCAAAACACGTCAAAAGCACCCCAAAAAAGAACGGGATGACCCCCAAAATTGGAAGAAAATAACCCCAAAAACATAGATCCACCCCAAAACCACCCTAAACCTACCTGATGTTCTCCAAAACCCACAATTTACAATTTTCCACCATGATGACCACGGAAAACACAACGAAACCCAATGGAGACCACAAAACACGTCAAAAACACCACAAAACAGAACAGGATCACCCCCTAAAACGAAAGAAAACTCTAAAAGCCATAGATCCACCCCAAAACCCCCACTAAACCTACCTGATGTGCTCCAAAACCCACAATTTACTCTTTTTTCACCGTGATGACCATGGAAAACCAAACGAAACCCAACGGAGACCCCAAAACACGTCAAAAACACCCCAAAAAAGAACTGGATCAGAAGTAAAAAACCCCAAAACTATGAATTTTTCTACAAAAACACCCTAACCCTACCTGATCTTCTCCAAAACCCACAATCCACTCCCATTTACCTTAATGAACAACGAGAACCAAACAAAATCCAACAGAGACCCCAAAACAAGTCAAAAACACCCCAAACATGAATGGGATATCCCCAAAAAAGAAAGAAAACCCCAAAAACAACAGATCCACCCCAAAACCACCCTAAACCTACCTGATCTTCTCCAAAACCCACAATTTACACTTTTCCACAACGATGACCATGGAAAACAGAAGGAAACCCAACGGAGACCCCAAAACACGTCAAAAGCACCCCAAAAAAGAACGGGATGACCCCCAAAATTGGAAGAAAATAACCCCAAAAACATAGATCCACCCCAAAACCACCCTAAACCTACCTGATGTTCTCCAAAACCCACAATTTACAATTTTCCACCATGATGACCACGGAAAACACAACGAAACCCAACGGAGACCACAAAACACGTCAAAAACACCACAAAACAGAACAGGATCACCCACTAAAACGAAAGAAAACTCTAAAAGCCATAGATCCACCCCAAAACCCCCACTAAACCTACCTGATGTGCTCCAAAACCCACAATTTACTCTTTTTTCACCGTGATGACCATGGAAAACCAAACGAAACCCAACGGAGACCCCAAAACACGTCAAAAACACCCCAAAAAAGAACTGGATCAGAAGTAAAAAACCCCAAAACTATGAATTTTTCTACAAAAACACCCTAAACCTACCTGATCTTCTCCAAAACCCACAATCCACTCCCATTTACATTAACGAGCAACAACAACACAACAAAACCCAACAGAGACCCCAAAACAATCAAAAACACCCCAAACAAGAACGGGATAACCCCTAAATTAAGAAAGAAAACCCCAAAAACCGTAGATCCACCCCAAAACCACCCTAAACCTACCTGACGTTCTCCAAAACCCACATTTTACCCTTTTCCACAACGATAACCATGGAAAACCAAAGGAAACCCAACGGAGACCACAAAACACGTCAAAAACACCCCAAAAAAGAACAGGATGACCCCCAAAACTGAAAGAAAATAACCCCAAAATCATACATCCACCCCAAAACCACCCTAAACTCACCTGATCTTCTCCAAAACCCACAATTTACAATTTTCCACCATGATGACCACGGAAAACACAACGAAACCCAACGGAGACCCCAAAACACGTCAAAAACACCACAAAAAAAAAACAGGATCACCCCGTAAAAAGAAAGAAAACTATAAAAGCCATAGATCCACCCCAAAACCCCCACTAAACCTACCTGATGTGCTCCAAAACCCACAATTTACTCTTTTTCACCGTGATGACCACGGAAAACACAACGAAACCCAACGGAGAAACCAAAA
Source organism: Aythya marila (assembly GCF_965140915.1). NCBI lineage: Eukaryota > Metazoa > Chordata > Aves > Anseriformes > Anatidae > Aythya > Aythya marila. The sequence continues at coordinate 35,496 of NW_028137112.1, read as the reverse complement.
CACGTCAAAAACACCCCAAAAATGAACTGGATCAGAAGTAAAAAACCCCAAAACTATGAATTTTTCTACAAAAACACCCTAACCCTACCTGATCTTCTCCAAAACCCACAATCCACTCCCATTTACATTAACGAGCAACAACAACACAACAAAACCCAACAGAGACCCCAAAACAATCAAAAACACCCCAAACAAGAACGGGATAACCCCTAAAAAAAAGAAAGAAAACCCCAAAAACCGTAGATCCACCCCAAAACCACCCTAAACCTACCTGACGTTCTCCAAAACCCACAATTTACCCTTTTTTCACCGTGATGACCATGGAAAACCAAACGAAACCCAACGGAGAAACCAAAACACGTCAAAAACAGCCCTAAAAAGAACTGGATCAGAAGTATAAAAAACACAAAACTATGAATTTTTCTAAAAAACTACCCTAAACCTACCTGATCTTCTCCAAAACCCACAATTTACACTTTTCCACAACGATGACCATGGAAAACCCAAGGAAACCCAACGGAGACCACAAAACACGTCAAAAGCACCCCAAAAAAGAACGTGATGACCCCCAAAACTGGATGAAAATAACCCCAAAATCATACATCCACCCCAAAACCACCCTAAACCTACTTGATGTTCTCCAAATCCCAAAGTCCACTCCCAACCACCAGAAAACCCATTAGGAACTCAACGAAACGCAACGGACACCCCAAAACACGTCAAAAACACCCCAAAAATGAACTGGATCAGAAGAAAAAAAAAAAAAAAAACAAAAACTATGAATTTCCTCCCAAAACCACCCTAAACTCACCTGATCTTCTCCAAAACCCACAATCCATTCCCATTTACATTAACGAGCAACGAGAACACAACAAAACCCAACAGAGACCCCAAAACAATCAAAAACACCCCAAACAAGAACGGGATATCCCCAAAAAAGAAAGAAAACCACAAAAACAATAGATCCACCCCAAAACCACCCTAAACCTACCTGATCTTCTCCAAAACCCACAATTTACTCTTTTCCACCATGATGACCACGGAAAACACAACGAAACCCAACGGAGACCCCAAAACACGTCAAAAACACCACAAAACAGAACAGGATCACCCCCTAAAACGAAAGAAAACTCTAAAAGCCATAGATCCACCCCAAAACCACCCTAAACCTACCTGATCTTCTCCAAACCCCACAATTTACTCCTTTCCACAACGATGACCATGGAAAACCCAAGGAAACCCAACGGAGACCCCAAAACACATCAAAAGCACCCCAAAAAAGAACGGGATCACCCCCAAAACTGGAAGAAAATAACCCCAAAATCATAGATCCACCCCAAAACCACCCTAAACCTACCTGATGTTCTCCAAAACCCACAATTTACGATTTTCCACCATGATGACCACGGAAAACACAACGAAACCCAACGGAGACCCCAAAACACGTCAAAAACACCCCAAAAAAGAACTGGATCAGAAGTAAAAAACCCCAAAACTATGAATTTTTCTACAAAAACACCCTAAACCTACCTGATCTTCTCCAAAACCCACAATCCACACCCATTTACATTAACGACCGACAAGAACCAGACAAAACCCAACGGAGACCCCAAAACAAGTCAAAAACACCCCAAACAGGAACGGGATAACCCCTAAAAAAAAAAAGAAAACCCCAAAAACCGTAGATCCACCCCAAAACCACCCTAAACCTACCTGACGTTCTCCAAAACCCACAATTTACTCTTTTCCACAACATTAACCATGGAAAACCCAAAGAAACCCAAAGGAGACCACAAAACACGTCAAAAACACCCCAAACAAGAACGGGATAACACCAAAAAAAGGATACAAAAAAACGCAAAAACCGTAGATCCAAAACAGAACCACACTAAACCTACCTGATGTTCTCCAAAACCCACAATTTACAATTTTCCACCATGATGACCACGGAAAACACAACGAAACCCAACAGAGACCACAAAACACGTCAAAAAAAAAAAAAAAAAAAAAAAAAAGATCAGGATCACCTCCAAAAACGGAAGAATAAAGAATACACCAAAAGCCATAGATCCACACCAAAAGTCCCCCTAAACCTACCTGATGTTCTCCAAAACCCACAATTTAACCTTTTCCACAACGATGACCACGGAAAACCAAAGGAAACCCAACGGAGACCACAAAACACGTCAAAAACACCCCAAAAAGGAACGGGATAACCCCCAAAAACGAAAGAAAACCCCAAAAATCATAGATCCACACCAAAAGTCCCCCTAAACCTACCTGATGTTCTCCAAATCCCAAAGTCCACTCCCAACCACCAGAAAACCCATTAGGAACTCAACGAAACGCAACGGACACCCCAAAACATGTCAAAAACACCCCAAAAATGAACTGGATCAGAAGAAAAAAAAAAAAAAAAAAAAAAAAACTATGAATTTCCTCCCAAAACCACCCTAAACTCACCTGATCTTCTCCAAAACCCACAATCCACTCCCATTTACATTAACGAGCAACAACAACACAACAAAACCCAACAGAGACCCCAAAACAATCAAAAACACCCCAAACAAGAACGGGATAACCCCTAAATTAAGAAAGAAAACCCCAAAAACCGTAGATCCACCCCAAAACCACCCTAAACCTACCTGACGTTCTCCAAAACCCACAATTTACCCTTTTCCACAACGATAACCATGGAAAACCAAAGGAAACCCAACGGAGAAACCAAAACACGTCAAAAACACCCCAAAAAAGAACAGGATGACCCCCAAAACTGGAAGAAAATAACCCCAAAATCATACATCCACCCCAAAACCACCCTAAACCTACTTGATGTTCTCCAAATCCCAAAGTCCACTCCCAACCACCAGAAAACCCATTAGGAACTCAACGAAACGCAACGGACACCCCAAAACACGTCAAAAACACCCCAAAAATGAACTGGATCAGAAGAAAAAAAAAAAAAAAAAAAAAAAAAAACTATGAATTTCCTCCCAAAACCACCCTAAACTCACCTGATCTTCTCCAAAACCCACAATCCATTCCCATTTACATTAACGAGCAACGAGAACACAACAAAACCCAACAGAGACCCCAAAACAATCAAAAACACCCCAAACAAGAACGGGATATCCCCAAAAAAGAAAGAAAACCACAAAAACAATAGATCCACCCCAAAACCACCCTATACCTACCTGATCTTCTCCAAAACCCACAATTTACTCTTTTCCACCATGATGACCACGGAAAACACAACGAAACCCAACGGAGACCCCAAAACACGTCAAAAACACCACAAAACAGAACAGGATCACCCCCTAAAACGAAAGAAAACTCTAAAAGCCATAGATCCACCCCAAAACCACCCTAAACCTACCTGATCTTCTCCAAAACCCACAATTTACACTTTTCCACAACGATGACCATGGAAAACAGAAGGAAACCCAACGGAGACCCCAAAACACGTCAAAAGCACCCCAAAAAAGAACGGGATGACCCCCAAAATTGGAAGAAAATAACCCCAAAAACATAGATCCACCCCAAAACCACCCTAAACCTACCTGATGTTCTCCAAAACCCACAATTTACAATTTTCCACCATGATGACCACGGAAAACACAAGCAAACCCAACGGAGACCACAAAACACGTCAAAAACACCACAAAACAGAACAGGATCACCCACTAAAACGAAAGAAAACTCTAAAAGCCATAGATCCACCCCAAAACCCCCACTAAACCTACCTGATGTGCTCCAAAACCAACAATTTACTCTTTTTTCACCGTGATGACCATGGAAAACCAAACGAAACCCAACGGAGACCCCAAAACACGTCAAAAACACCCCAAAAATGAACTGGATCAGAAGTAAAAAACCCCAAAACTATGAATTTTTCTACAAAAACACCCTAACCCTACCTGATCTTCTCCAAAACCCACAAACCACTCCCATTTACATTAACGAGCAACAACAACACAACAAAACCCAACAGAGACCCCAAAACAATCAAAAACACCCCAAACAAGAACGGGATAACCCCTAAATTAAGAAAGAAAACCCCAAAAACCGTAGATCCACCCCAAAACCACCCTAAACCTACCTGACGTTCTCCAAAACCCACATTTTACCCTTTTCCACAACGATAACCATGGAAAACCAAAGGAAACCCAACGGAGACCACAAAACACGTCAAAAACACCCCAAAAAAGAACAGGATGACCCCCAAAACTGAAAGAAAATAACCCCAAAATCATACATCCACCCCAAAACCACCCTAAACTCACCTGATCTTCTCCAAAACACACAATCCATTCCCATTTACATTAACGAGCAACGAGAACACAACAAAACCCAACAGAGACCCCAAAACAATCAAAAACACCCCAAACAAGAACGGGATATCCCCAAAAAAGAAAGAAAACCCCAAAAACAATAGATCCACCCCAAAACCACCCTAAACCTACCTGATCTTCTCCAAAACCCACAATTTACCCTTTTCCACAACGATGATCATGGAAAACTAAAGGAAACCCAACGGAGAAACCAAAACACGTCAAAAACACCCCAAAAAAGAACAGGATGACCCCCAAAACTGGAAGAAAATAACCCCAAAATCATACATCCACCCCAAAACCACCCTAAACCTACTTGATGTTCTCCAAATCCCAAAGTCCACTCCCAACCACCAGAAAACCCATTAGGAACTCAACGAAACGCAACGGACACCCCAAAACACGTCAAAAACACCCCAAAAATGAACTGGATCAGAAGAAAAAAAAAAAAAAAAAAAACAAAAACTATGAATTTCCTCCCAAAACCACCCTAAACTCACCTGATCTTCTCCAAAACCCACAATCCATTCCCATTTACATTAACGAGCAACGAGAACACAACAAAACCCAACAGAGACCCCAAAACAATCAAAAACACCCCAAACAAGAACGGGATATCCCCAAAAAAGAAAGAAAACCACAAAAACAATAGATCCACCCCAAAACACCCTATACCTACCTGATCTTCTCCAAAACCCACAATTTACTCTTTTCCACCATGATGACCACGGAAAACACAACGAAACCCAACGGAGACCCCAAAACACGTCAAAAACACCACAAAACAGAACAGGATCACCCCCTAAAACGAAAGAAAACTCTAAAAGCCATAGATCCACCCCAAAACCACCCTAAACCTACCTGATCTTCTCCAAACCCCACAATTTACTCCTTTCCACAACGATGACCATGGAAAACCCAAGGAAACCCAACGGAGACCACAAAACACATCAAAAGCACCCCAAAAAAGAACGGGATCACCCCCAAAACTGGAAGAAAATAACCCCAAAATCATACATCCACCCCAAAACCACCCTAAACCTACTTGATGTTCTCCAAATCCCTAAGTCCACTCCCAACCACCAGAAAACCCATTAGGAACTCAACGAAACGCAACGGACACCCCAAAACACGTCAAAAACACCCCAAAAATGAACTGGATCAGAAGAAAAAAAAAAAAAAACAAAACTATGAATTTCCTCCCAAAACCACCCTAAACTCACCTGATCTTCTCCAAAACCCACAATCCACTCCCATTTACATTAACGAGCAACAACAACACAACAAAATCCAACAGAGACCCCAAAACAATCAAAAACACCCCAAACAAGAATGGGATATCCCCAAAAAAGAAAGAAAACCCCAAAAACAATAGATCCACCCCAAAACCACCCTAACCTACCTGATCTTCTCCAAAACCCACAATTTACACTTTTCCACAACGATGACCATGGAAAACAGAAGGAAACCCAACGGAGACCCAAAACACGTCAAAAGCACCCCAAAAAAGAACGGGATGACCCCCAAAATTGGAAGAAAATAACCCCAAAAACATAGATCCACCCCAAAACCACCCTAAACCTACCTGATGTTCTCCAAAACCCACAATTTACAATTTTCCACCATGATGACCACGGAAAACACAACGAAACCCAACGGAGACCACAAAACACGTCAAAAACACCACAAAACAGAACAGGATCACCCACTAAAACGAAAGAAAACTCTAAAAGCCATAGATCCACCCCAAAACCCCCACTAAACCTACCTGATGTGCTCCAAAACCCACAATTTACTCTTTTTTCACCGTGATGACCATGGAAAACCAAACGAAACCCAACGGAGACCCCAAAACACGTCAAAAACACCCCAAAAAAGAACTGGATCAGAAGTAAAAAACCCCAAAACTATGAATTTTTCTACAAAAACACCCTAACCCTACCTGATCTTCTCCAAAACCCACAATCCACTCCCATTTACATTAACGAGCAACAACAACACAACAAAACCCAACAGAGACCCCAAACAATCAAAAACACCCCAAACAAGAACGGGATAACCCCTAAATTAAGAAAGAAAACCCCAAAAACCGTAGATCCACCCAAAACCACCCTAAACCTACCTGACGTTCTCCAAAACCCACATTTTACCCTTTTCCACAACGATAACCATGGAAAACCAAAGGAAACCCAACGGAGACCACAAAACACGTCAAAAACACCCCAAAAAAGAACAGGATGACCCCCAAAACTGAAAGAAAATAACCCCAAAATCATACATCCACCCCAAAACCACCCTAAACTCACCTGATCTTCTCCAAACACACAATCCATTCCCATTTACATTAACGAGCAACGAGAACACAACAAAACCAACAGAGACCCCAAAACAATCAAAAACACCCCAAACAAGAACGGGATATCCCCAAAAAAGAAAGAAAACCCCAAAAACAATAGATCCACCCCAAAACCACCCTAAACCTACCTGATGTTCTCCAAAACCCACAATTTACTCCTTTCCACAACGATGACCATGGAAAACCCAAGGAAACCCAACGGAGACCACAAAACACATCAAAAGCACCCAAAAAAGAACGGGATCACCCCCAAAACTGGAAGAAAATAACCCCAAAATCATAGATCCACCCCAAAACCACACTAAACCTACCTGATCTTCTCCAAAACCCACAATTTACAATTTTCCACCATGATGACCACGGAAAACACAACGAAACCCAACGGAGACCCCAAAACACGTCAAAAACACCCCAAAAAAAAACAGGATCACCCCGTAAAAAGAAAGAAAACTCTAAAAGCCATAGATCCACCCCAAAACCCCCACTAAACCTACCTGATGTGCTCCAAAACCCACAATTTACTCTTTTTCACCGTGATGACCACGGAAAACACAACGAAACCCAACGGAGAAACCAAAACACGTCAAAAACACCCCAAAAAAGAACTGGATCAGAAGTAAAAAACCCCAAAACTATGAATTTTTCTACAAAAACACCCTAACCCTACCTGATCTTCTCCAAAACCCACAATCCACTCCCATTTACATTAACGAGCAACAACAACACAACAAAACCCAACAGAGACCCCAAAACAATCAAAAACACCCCAAACAAGAACGGGATAACCCCTAAAAAAAAGAAAGAAAACCCCAAAAACCGTAGATCCACCCCAAAACCACCCTAAACCTACCTGACGTTCTCCAAAACCCACAATTTACCCTTTTTTCACCGTGATGACCATGGAAAACCAAACGAAACCCCAACGGAGAAACAAAACACGTCAAAAACAGCCCTAAAAAGAACTGGATCAGAAGTATAAAAAACACAAAACTATGAATTTTTCTAAAAACTACCCTAAACCTACCTGATCTTCTCCAAAACCCACAATTTACACTTTTCCACAACGATGACCATGGAAAACCAAAGGAAACCCAACGGAGACCACAAAACACGTCAAAAGCACCCCAAAAAAGAACGTGATGACCCCCAAAACTGGATGAAAATAACCCCAAAATCATACATCCACCCCAAAACCACCCTAAACCTACTTGATGTTCTCCAAATCCCAAAGTCCACTCCCAACCACCAGAAAACCCATTAGGAACTCAACGAAACGCAACGGACACCCCAAAACACGTCAAAAACACCCCAAAAATGAACTGGATCAGAAGAAAAAAAAAAAAAAAAAAAAAAAACTATGAATTTCCTCCCAAAACCACCCTAAACTCACCTGATCTTCTCCAAAACCCACAATCCATTCCCATTTACATTAACGAGCAACGAGAACACAACAAAACCCAACAGAGACCCCAAAACAATCAAAAACACCCCAAACAAGAACGGGATATCCCCAAAAAAGAAAGAAAACCACAAAAACAATAGATCCACCCCAAAACCACCCTAAACCTACCTGATCTTCTCCAAAACCCACAATTTTACTCTTTTCCATCATGATGACCACAGAAAACACAACGAAACCCAACGGAGACCCCAAAACACGTCAAAAACACCACAAAACAGAACAGGATCACCCCCTAAAACGAAAGAAAACTCTAAAAGCCATAGATCCACCCCAAAACCACCCTAAACCTACCTGATCTTCTCCAAAACCCACAATTTACTACTTTCCACAACGATGACCATGGAAAACCCAAGGAAACCCAACGGAGACCCCAAAACACGTCAAAAACACCCCAAAAAAAAAAACAGGATCACCCCGTAAAAGAAAGAAAAACTCTAAAAGCCATAGATCCACCCCAAAACCCCCACTAAACCTACCTGATGTTCTCCAAAACCCACAATTTACTCTTTTTCACCGTGATCACCATGGAAAACCAAACGAAACCCAACGGAGACACCAAAACAGGTCAAAAACAACCCAAAAAAGAACTGGATCAGAAGTAAAAAAACACAAAACTATGAATTTTTCTACAAAAACACCCTAAACCTACCTGATCTTCTCCAAAACCCACAATCCACACCCATTTACCTTAAGGACCGACAAGAACCAGACAAAACCTAACGGAGACCCCAAAACAAGTCAAAAACACCCCAAACAGGAACGGGATAACCCCTAAAAAAAAAAAGAAAACCCAAAAACCGTAGATCCACCCCAAAACCACCCTAAACCTACCTGATGTTCTCCAAAACCCACAATTTAACCTTTTCCACAACGATGACCACGGAAAACCCAAGTAAACCCAACGGAGACCACAAAACACGTCAAAAACACCCCAAAAAAGAACAGTATGACCCCCAAAACTGGAAGAAAATAACCCCAAAATCATAGATCCACCCCAAAAACACCCTAAACCTACTTGATGTTCTCCAAATCCCAAAGTCCGCTCCCAACCACCAGAAAACCCATTAGGAACTCAACGAAACGCAACGGACACCCCAAAACACGTCAAAAACACCCCAAAAATGAACTGGATCAGAAGAAAAAAAAAAAACAAAAACTATGATTTTCCTCCCAAAACCACCCTAAACTCACCTGATCTTCTCCAAAACCCACAATCCACTCCCATTTACATTAACGAGCAACGAGAACACAATGAAACCCAACGGAGACCCAAAAAGAAGTCAAAAAACACCCAAACAAGAACGGGATATCCCCAAAAAACGAAAGAAAACCCCAACAACCATAGATCCAAACCAGAACCACACTAAACCTACCTGATGTTCTCCAAAACCCACAATTTACCATTTTCCACCATGATGACCTCGGAAAACACAACGAAACCCAACGGAGACCTCAAAACACGTCAAAAACACAACAAAACAGAACAGGATCACCCCCTGAAACGAAAGAAAACTCTAAAAGCCATAGATCCACCCCAAAACCCCCACTAAACCTACCTGATGTTCTCCAAAACCCACAATTTACTCTTTTTCACCGTGATGACCCTGGAAAACCAAACGAAACCCAACGGAGACCCCAAAACACGACAAAAACACCCCAAAAAAGAACTGGATCAGAGGTAAAAAACCCCAAAACTATGAATTTCTCTACAAAACCACCCTAAACCTACCTGATCTTCTCCAAAACCCACAATTTACCCTTTTCCACAACGATAACCATGGAAAACCAAAGGAAACCAACGGAGACCACAAAACACGTCAAAAACACCCCAAAAAAGAACGGGATAACCCCAAAACTGGAAGAAAATAACCCCAAAATCATACATCCACCCCAAAAACACCCTAAACCTACTTGATGTTCTCCAAATCCCAAAGTCCAATCCCAACCACCAGAAAACCCATTAGGAACTCAACGAAACGCAACGGACACCCCAAAACACGTCAAAAACACCCAAAAATGAACTGGATCAGAAGAAAAAAAAAAAAAAAAAACAAAAACTATGAATTTCCTCCCAAAACCACCCTAAACTCACCTGATCTTCTCCAAAACCCACAATCCACTCCCATTTACATTAACGAGCCAACGAGAACACAACAAAACCCAACAGAGACCCCAAAACAATCAAAAACACCCCAAACAAGAACGGGATATCCCCCAAAAAGAAAGAAAACCACAAAAACAATAGATCCACCCCAAAACCACCCTAAACCTACCTGATCTTCTCCAAAACCCACAATTTACTCTTTTCCACAACGATGACCATGGAAAACCCAAGGAAACCCAACGGAGACACCAAAACACGTCAAAAGCACCCCAAAAAAGAACGGGATGACCCCCAAAATTGGAAGAAAATAACCCCAAAATCATAGATCCACCCAAAACCACCCTAAACCTACCTGATCTTCTCCGAAACCCACAATCCGCTCCCATTTACCTTAACGACCAATGAGAACCACAAAACACAACGGAGACCCAAAAACAAGTAAAAAAAAAAAACAAAAAAAGAACGGGATAACACCAAAAATACGATAGAAAACCGCAAAACCATAGATCCAAACCAGAACCACACTAAACCTACCTGATGTTCTCCCAAACCCACAATTTACAATTTTCCACCATGATGACCACGGAAAACACAACGAAACACAACGGAGACCCCAAAACACGTCAAAAACACCTCAAACAAGAACGGGATAACCCCACAATCGAAAGAAAACCCCAAAATCATAAAACCAGACCAGAACCACCCTAAACCTACCTGATGTACTCCAAATCCCAAAGTCCACTCCCAACCAACAGAAAACCCATTAGGAACTCAACGAAACCCAACGGAGACCCAAAACACGTCAAAAACACCACAAAAAAGAACAGGATCACCCCCTAAAACGAAAGAAAACTCTAAAAGCCATAGATCCACCCCAAAACCCCCACTAAACCTACCTGATCTTCTCCCAAAACCCACAATTTACAATTTTCCACCATGATGACCACGGAAAACACAAGCAAACCCAACGGAGACCACAAAACACGTCAAAAGCACCCCAGAGAAGAACGTGATGACCCCCAAAACTGGAAGAAAATAACCCCAAAATCACACATCCACCCCAAAACCACCCTAAACCTACTTGATGTTCTCCAAAACCCACAATCCACTCCCATTTACCTTAACAGCCAACGAGAACCCAACAAAACCCAACGGAGACCCCAAAACAAGTCAAAAACACCCCAAAACAAGAACGGGATAACCCCTAAATTAAGAAAGAAAACCCCAAAAAACCGTAGATCCACCCCAAAACCACCCTAAACCTACCTGACGTTCTCCAAAACCCACAATTTACCCTTTTCCACAAAGATAACCATGGAAAACCAAAGGAAACCCAACGGAGACCACAAAACACGTCAAAACACCCCAAAAAAGAACGGGATGACCCCCAAAACTGGAAGAAATAACCCCAAAATCATACATCCACCCCAAAACCACCCTAAACCTACTTGATGTTCTCCAAAGCCCAAAGTCACTCCCAACCACCAGAAAACCCATTAGGAACTCAACGAAACGCAACGGACACCCCAAAACACGTCAAAAACACCCCAAAAATGAACTGGATCAGAAGAAAAAAAAAAAAAAAAAAACAAAAAACTATGAATTTCCTCCCAAAACCACCCTAAACTCACCTGATCTTCTCCAAAACCCACAATTTACTCTTTTCCACCATGATGACCACGGAAAACACAACGAAACCCAACGGAGACCCCAAAACACGTCAAAAACACCACAAAACAGAACAGGATCACCCCCTAAAACGAAAGAAAACTCTAAAAGCCATAGATCCACCCCAAAACCACCCTAAACCTACCTGATCTTCTCCAAAACCCACAATTTACTCCTTTCCACAACGATGACCATGGAAAACCCAAGGAAACCCAACGGAGACCCAAAAACACATCAAAAGCACCCCAAAAAAGAACGGGATCACCCCCAAAACTGGAAGAAAATAACCCCAAAATCATAGATCCACCCCAAAACCACCCTAAACCTACCTGATGTTCTCCAAAACCAACAATTTACAATTTTTTACCATGATGACCACGGAAAACACAACGAAACCCAACGGAGACACCAAAACACGTCAAAAACACCCCAAAAAAGAACTGGATCAGAAGTAAAAAACCCCAAAACTATGAATTTTTCTACAAAAACACCCTAAACCTACCTGATCTTCTCCAAACCCAACAATCCACTCCCATTTACCTTAACTACCAACGAGAGCCCAAAAAAAACCAACGGAGACCCCAAAACAAGTCAAAAACACCTCAAACAAGAACGGGATAACCACTAAAACAAGAATGAAAACCCCAAAAAACGTCGATCGACCCCAAAACCACCCTAAACCTAACTGACGTTCTCCAAAACCCAAAATTTACTCTTTTCCACAACGATAACCATGGAAAACCCAAGGAAACCCAACGGAGACCCAAAAACACGTCAAAAGCACCCCAACAAAAAACGGGATGACCCCCAAAACTGGAAAAAAATAACCCCAAAATCATAGATCCACCCCAAAACCACACTAAACCTACCTGATATTCTCCAAAACCCACAATTTACCATTTTCCACCATGATGACCACGGAAAACACAACGAAACCCAATGGAGACCCCAAAACACGTCAAAAACACCCCCAAAAAAGGAACAGGATCACACCCTAAAAAGAAAGAAAACACTAAAAGCCATAGATCCACCCAACCCCCCCCCCTAAACCTACCTGATCTTCTCCAAAACCCAGAATTTACTCTTTTCCACAACGATGACCATGGAAAACCCAAGGAAACCCAACGGAGAAAACAAAACACGTCAAAAGCACCCAAAAAAGAACGGGATCACCCCCAAAACTGGAAGAAAATAACCCCAAAATCATAGATCCACCCCAAAACCACCCTAAACCTACCTGATCTTCTCCAAAACCCACAATTTACAATTTTCCACCATGATGACCACGGAAAACACAACGAAACCCAACGGAGACCCCAAAACACGTCAAAAACACCACAAAACAGAACAGGATCACCCCCTAAAACGAAAGAAAACTCTAAAAGCCATAGATCCACCACAAAACCCCCACTAAACCTACCTGATGTGCTCCAAAACCCACAATTTACTCTTTTTCAACGTGATCACCATGGAAAACCAAACGAAACCCAACGGAGAAACCAAAACACGTCAAAAACACCCCAAAAAAGAACTGGATCAGAAGTAAAAAAACACAAAACTATGAATTTTTCTACAAAAACACCCTAAACCTACCTGATCTTCTCCAAAACCCACAATTTACCATTTTCTACCATGATGACCACGGAAAACACAACGAAACCCAACGGAGACCCCAAAACACGTCAAAAGCACCACAAAAAAGAACAGGATCACCCCCAAAACTGGAAGAAAATAACCCCAAAACCATAGATCCACCCCAACCCCCCCCCCCTAAACCTACCTGATCTTCTCCAAAACCCACAATTTACAATTTTCCACCATGATGACCACGGAAAACACAAGCAAACCCAACGGAGACCACAAAACACGTCAAAAGCACCCCAAAAAAGAACGTGATGACCCCCAAAACTGGAAGAAAATAACCCCAAAACCATAGATCCACCCCAAAACCACCCTAAACCTACCTGATGTTCTCCAAAACACACAATTTATCCTGTTACATCATGATGACCAACAAGAACCCAACGAAACCAAACGTAGACCACAAAACACGTCAAAAACACCCCAAAAAAGAACGGGATCACCCCCAAAACTGGAAGAATAACCCCCAAAACCATAGAACCACCCCAAAAGTCCCGCTAAAACCTACCCGATGTTCTCCAAAACCCACAATTTACTCTTTTTCACCCTGATGACCATGGAAAACCAAACGAAACCCAACAGAGACCCCAAAACACGTCAAAAACACCCCAAAAAAGAACTGGAGAAGTAAAAAACCCCAAAACTATGAATTTTTCTACAAAACCACCCTAAACCTACCTGATCTTCTCCGAAACCCACAATCCACTCCCATTTACCTTAACGACCAATGAGAACCAACAAAACACAACGGAGACCCCAAAACAAGTAAAAAAAACCCAAAAAAGAACGGGATAACACCAAAAATACGATAGAAAACCGCAAAAACCATAGATCCAAACCAGAACCACACTAAACCTACCTGATGTTCTCCCAAACCCACAATTTACAATTTTCCACCATGATGACCACGGAAAACACAACGAAACACAACGGAGACCCCAAAACACGTCAAAAACACCTCAAACAAGAACGGGATAACCCCACAAATCGAAAGAAAACCCCAAAAATCATAAAACCAGACCAGAACCACCCTAAACCTACCTGATGTACTCCAAATCCCAAAGTCCACTCCCAACCAACAGAAAACCCATTAGGAATTCAACGAAACCCAACGGAGACCCCAAAACACGTCAAAAATACCACAAAAAGAACAGGATCACCCCCTAAAACGAAAGAAAACTCTAAAAGCCATAGATCCACCCCAAAACCCCCACTAAACCTACCTGATCTTCTCCAAAACCCACAATTTACAATTTTCCACCATGATGACCACGGAAAACACAAGCAAACCCAACGGAGACCACAAAACACGTCAAAAGCACCCCAGAGAAGAATGTGATGACGCCCAAAACTGGAAGAAAATAACCCCAAAATCACACATCCACCCCAAAACCACCCTAAACCTACTTGATGTTCTCCAAAACCCACAATCCACTCCCATTTACCTTAACAGCCAACGAGAACCCAACAAAACCCAACGGAGACCCCAAAACAAGTCAAAAACACCCCAAACAAGAACGGGATAACCCCTAAATTAAGAAAGAAAACCCCAAAAACCGTAGATCCACCCCAAAACCACCCTAAACCTACCTGATCTTCTCCAAAACCCACAATTTACCCTTTTCCACAACGATAACCATGGAAAACCAAAGGAAACCCAACGGAGACCACAAAACACGTCAAAAACACCCCAAAAAAGAACGGGATGACCCCCAAAACTGGAAGAAAATAACCCCAAAATCATAGATCCACCCCAAAACCACCCTAAACCTACTTGATGTTCTCCAAAGCCCAAAGTCCACTCCCAACCACCAGAAAACCCATTAGGAACTCAACGAAACGCAACGGACACCCCAAAACACGTCAAAAACACCCCCAAAATGAACTGGATCAGAGAAAAAAAAACAAAAACAAAAACTATGAATTTCCTCCCAAAACCACCCTAAACTCACCTGATCTTCTCCAAAACCCACAATCCACTCCCATTTACATTAACGAGCAACAACAACACAACAAAACCCAACAGAGACTCCAAAACAATCAAAAACATCCCAAACAAGAACGGGATATCCCCAAAAAAGAAAGAAAACCACAAAAACAATAGATCCACCCCAAAACCACCCTAAACCTACCTGATCTTCTCCAAAACCCACAATTTACTCTTTTCCACCATGATGACCACGGAAAACACAACGAAACCCAACGGAGACCCCAAAACACGTCAAAAACACCACAAAACAGAACAGGATCACCCCCTAAAACGAAAGAAAACTCTAAAAGCCATAGATCCACCCCAAAACCACCCTAAACCTACCTGATCTTCTCCAAAACCCACAATTTACTCCTTTCCACAACGATGACCAAGGAAAACCCAAGGAAACCCAACGGAGACCCCAAAACACATCAAAAGCACCCCAAAAAAGAACGGGATGACCCCCAAAACTGGAAGAAAATAACCCCAAAATCATAGATCCACCCCAAAACCACCCTAAACCTACCTGATCTTCTCCAAAACCCACAATTTACAATTTTTTACCATGATGACCACGGAAAACACAACGAAACACAACGGAGACCCCAAAACACGTCAAAAACACCACAAAAAAAAAAACAGGATCACCCCGTAAAAAGAAAGAAAACTCTAAAAGCCATAGATCCATCCCAAACCCCCCCCCTAAACCTACCTCAGGTTCTCCAAAACCCACAATTTACTCTTTTTCACCATGATGACCATGGAAAACCAAACGAAACCCAACGGAGACCCCAAAACACGTCAAAAACACCCCAAAAAAGAACTGGATCAGAAGTAAAAAACCCCAAAACTATGAATTTTTCTACAAAAACACCCTAAACCTACCTGATGTTCTCCAAAACCAACAATCCACTCCCATTTACCTTAACTACCAACGAGAGCCCAAAAAAAACCAACGGAGACCCCAAAAACAAGTCAAAAACACCTCAAACAAGAACGGGATAACCACTAAACAAGAATGAAAACCCCAAAAAACGTCGATCGACCCCAAAACCACCCTAAACCTAACTGACGTTCTCCAAAACCCAAAATTTACTCTTTTCCACAATGATAACCATGGAAAACCCAAGGAAACCCAACGGAGACCCCAAAACACGTCAAAAGCACCCCAAAAAAGAACGGGATCACCCCCAAAACTGGAAGAAAATAACCCCAAAATCATAGATCCACCCCAAAACCACACTAAACCTACCTGATGTTCTCCAAAACCCACAATTTACCATTTTCCACCATGATGACCACGGAAAACACAACGAAACCCAACGGAGACCCCAAAACACGTCAAAAACACCCCAAAAAAAGGAACAGGATCACCCCCTAAAAAGAAAGAAAACACTAAAAGCCATAGATCCACCCCAACCCCTCCCCCTAAACCTACCTGATGTTCTCCAAAACCCACAATTTGCTCTTTTCCACAACGATGACCATGGAAAACCCAAGGAAACCCAACGGAGAAAACAAAACACGTCAAAAGCACCCCAAAAAAGAACGGGATGACCCCCAAAACTGGAAGAAAATAACCCCAAAACCATAGATCCACCCCAAAACCACCCTAAACCTACCTGATGTTCTCTAAAACCCACAATTTATCCTGTTACATCATGATGACCAACAAGAACCCAACGAAACCAAACGTAGACCACAAAACACGTCAAATACACCCCAAAAAAGAACGGGATCACCCCCAAAACTGGAAGAATATCCCCCAAAACCATAGAACCACCCCAAAAGTCCCGCTAAAACCTACCCGATGTTCTCCAAAACCCACAATTTACTCTTTTTCACCCTGATGACCATGGAAAACCAAACGAAACCCAACAGAGACCCCAAAACACGTCAAAAACACCCCAAAAAAGAACTGGATCAGAAGTAAAAAACCCCAAAACTATGAATTTTTCTACAAAACCACCCTAAACCTACCTGATCTTCTCCGAAACCCACAATCCACTCCCATTTACCTTAACGACCAATGAGAACCAACAAAACACAACGGAGACCCCAAAACAAGTAAAAAAAACCCCAAAAAAGAACGGGATAACACCAAAAAAACGATAGAAAACCGCAAAAAACCATAGATCCAAACCAGAACCACACTAAACCTACCTGATGTTCTCCCAAACCCACAATTTACAATTTTCCACCATGATGACCACGGAAAACACAACGAAACACAACGGAGACCCCAAAACACGTCAAAAACACCTCAAACAAGAACGGGATAACCCCACAAATCGAAAGAAAACCCCAAAAATCATAAAACCAGACCAGAACCACCCTAAACCTACCTGATGTACTCCAAATCCCAAAGTCCACTCCCAACCAACAGAAAACCCATTAGGAACTCAACGAAACCCAACGGAGACCCCAAAACACGTCAAAAACACCACAAAAAAGAACAGGATCACCCCCTAAAACGAAAGAAAACTCTAAAAGCCATAGATCCACCCCAAAACCCCCACTAAACCTACCTGATCTTCTCCAAAACCCACAATTTACAATTTTCCACCATGATGACCACGGAAAACACAAGCAAACCCAACGGAGACCCCAAAACACGTCAAAAGCACCCCAGAGAAGAACGTGATGACCCCCAAAACTGGAAGAAAATAACCCCAAAATCACACATCCATCCCAAAACCACCCTAAACCTACTTGATGTTCTCCAAAACCCACAATCCACTCCCATTTACCTTAACGACAAACGAGAACCCAACGAAACCACACGGAGACCGCAAACACGTCATAAACACCCCAAAAAAAAACTGCTTCAACCCCAAAAACGAAAGAAAACCCTAAAAACCGTAGATCCAAACCAGAACCACACTAAACCTACCTGATGTGCTCCAAAACTCACAATTTACAATTTTCCACCATGATGACCATGGAAAACCAAACGAAACCCAACGGAGAAACCAAAACACGTCAAAAACACCCCAAAAAAGAACTGGATCAGAAGTAAAAAGCCCCAAAACTATGAATTTTTCTACAAAACCACCCTAAACCTACCTGATCTTCTCCAAAACCCACAATCCACTCCCATTTACCTTAACAGCCAACGAGAACCCAACAAAACCCAACGGAGACCCCAAAACAAGTCAAAAACACCCCAAACAAGAACGGGATAACCCCTAAATTAAGAAAGAAAACCCCAAAAACCGTAGATCCACCCCAAAACCACCCTAAACCTACCTGACGTTCTCCAAAACCCACAATTTACCCTTTTCCACAACGATAACCATGGAAAACCAAAGGAAACCCAACGGAGACCACAAAACACGTCAAAAACACCCCAAAAAAGAACGGGATGACCCCCAAAACTGGAAGAAAATAACCCCAAAATCATAGATCCACCCCAAAACCACCCTAAACCTACCTGATGTTCTCCAAATCCCAAAGTACACTCCCAACCACCAGAAAACCCATTAGGAACTCAACGAAACGCAACGGACACCCCAAAACACGTCAAAAACACCCCAAAAATGAACTGGATCAGAAGAAAAAAAAAAAAAAAAAAAACTATGAATTTCCTCCCAAAACCACCCTAAACTCACCTGATCTTCTCCAAAACCCACAATCCACTCCCATTTACATTAACGAGCAACAACAACACAACAAAACCCAACAGAGACCCCAAAACAATCAAAAACACCCCAAACAAGAACGGGATATCCCCAAAAAAGAAAGAAAACCACAAAAACAATAGATCCACCCCAAAACCACCCTAAACCTACCTGATCTTCTCCAAAACCCACAATTTACTCTTTTCCACCACGATGACCACGGAAAACACAACGAAACCCAACGGAGACCCCAAAACAAGTCAAAAACACCACAAAACAGAACAGGATCACCCCCTAAAACGAAAGAAAACTCCAAAAGCCATAGATCCACCCCAAAACCACCCTAAACCTACCTGATGTTCTCCAAAACCCACAATTTACTCCTTTCCACAACGATGACCATGGAAAACCCAAGGAAACCCAACGGAGACCACAAACACATCAAAAGCACCCCAAAAAAGAACGGGATCACCCCCAAAACTGGAAGAAAATAACCCCAAAATCATAGATCCACCCCAAAACCACCCTAAACCTACCTGATCTTCTCCAAAACCCACAATTTACAATTTTCCACCATGATGACATCGGAAAACACAACGAAACCCAACGGAGACCCCAAAACACGTCAAAAAACACCACAAAACAGAACAGGATCAGAAGTAAAAAAACACAAAACTATGAATTTTTCTACAAAAACACCCTAAACCTACCTGATCTTCTCCAAAACCCACAATCCACTCCCATTTACCTTAACGAGCAACGAGAACCCAACAAAACCCAACGGGACCCCAAAACAAGTCAAAAACAGCCCAAACAAGAACGGGATAACCCCTAAATTAAGAAAGAAAACCCCAAAACCGTAGATCCACCCCAAAACCACCCTAAACCTACCTGACGTTCTCCAAAACCCACATTTACACTTTTCCACAACGATAACCATGGAAAACCCAAGGAAACCAACGGAGACCCCAAAACACGTCAAAAACACCCCCAAAAAAGGAACAGGATTATACCCTAAAAAGAAAGAAAACACTAAAAGCCATAGATCCACCCCAACCCCCCACCCTAAACCTACCTGATCTTCTCCAAAACCCAGAATTTACTCTTTTCCACAACGATGACCATGGAAAACCCAAGGAAACCCAACGGAGAAAACAAAACACGTCAAAAGCACCCCAAAAAAGAACGGGATCACCCCCAAAACTGGAAGAAAATAACCCCAAAATCATAGATCAACCCCAAAACCACCCTAAACCTACCTGATCTTCTCCAAAACCCACAATTTACAATTTTCCAACATGATGACCACGGAAAACACAACGAAACCAACGGAGACCACAAAACACGTCAAAATCACCACAAAACAGAACAGGATCACCCCCTAAAACGAAAGAAAACTCTAAAAGCCATAGATCCACCCCAAAACCCCCACTAAACCTACCTGATGTGCTCCAAAACCCACAATTTACTCTTTTTCACCGTGATCACCATGGAAAACCAAACGAAACCCAACGGAGAAACCAAAACACATCAAAAACACCCCAAAAAAGAACTGGATCAGAAGTAAAAAAACACAAAACTATGAATTTTTCTACAAAAACACCCTAAACCTACCTGATCTTCTCCAAAACCCACAATCCACACCCATTTACCTTAATGACCAACGAGAACCCAACAAAACCCAACAGAGACCCCAAAACAAGTCAAAAACACCCCAAACAAGAACGGGATAACCCCTAAATTAAGAAAGAAACTCCCAAAAACCGTAGATCCACCCCAAAACCACCCTAAACCTACCTGACGTTCTCCAAAACCCACAATTTACCCTTTTCCACAACGATAACCATGGAAATCCAAAGGAAACCCAACGGAGACCACAAAACACGTCAAAAACACCCCAAAAAAAGAACGGGATGACCCCAAAAATGGAAGAAAATAACCCCAAAATCATAGATCCACCCCAAAACCACCCTAAACCTACTTGATGTTCTCCAAATCCCAAAGTCCACTCCAACCACCACAAAACCCATTAGGAACTCAACGAAACGCAACGGACACCCCAAAACATGTCAAAAACACCCCCAAAATGAACTGGATCAGAAGAAAAAAAAAAAACAAAAACAAAAACTATGAATTTCCTCCCAAAACCACCCTAAACTCACCTGATCTTCTCCAAAACCCACAATCCACTCCCATTTACATTAACGAGCAACAAGAACACAACAAAACCCAACAGAGACCCCAAAACAATCAAAAACACCCCAAACAAGAACGGGATATCCCCCAAAAAGAAAGAAAACCACAAAAACAATAGATCCACCCCAAAAAAACCCTAAACCTACCTGATCTTCTCCAAAACCCACAATTTACAATTTTCCACCATGATGACCACGGAAAACACAACGAAACCCAACGGAGACCCCAAAACATGTCAAAAAAACCACAAAACAGAACAGGATCACCCCCTAAAACGAAAGAAAACTCTAAAAGCCATAGATCCACCCCAAAACCCCCACTAAACCTACCTGATGTTCTCCAAAACCCACAATTTACTCTTTTTCACCGTGATCACCATGGAAAACCAAACGAAACCCAACGGAGAAAACAAAACACGTCAAAAACACCCCAAAAAAGAACTGGATCAGAAGTAAAAAAACACAAAACTATGAATTTTTCTACAAAAACACCCTAAACCTACCTGATCTTCTCCAAAACCCACAATCCACTCCCATTTACCTTAACGACCAACGAGAACCCAACAAAACCCAACGGAGACCCCAAAACACGTCAAAAACACCCCAAACAAGAACGGGATAACCCCTAAATTAAGAAAGAAAACCCCAAAAACCGTAGATCCACCCCAAAACCACCCTAAACCTACCTGACGTTCTCCAAAACCCACAATTTAACCTTTTCCACAACATTAACCATGGAAAACCCAAAGAAACCCAAAGGAGACCACAAAACACGTCAAAAACACCCCAAAAAAGAACGGGATAACCCCCAAAAACGAAAGAAAACCCCAAAAATCATAGATCCACACCAAAAGTCCCCCTAAACCTACCTGATGTTCTCCAAATCCAAAAGTCCACTACCAACCACCAGAAAACTTATTAGGAACTCAACGAAACACAACGGACACCCCAAAACAATTAAAAAACACCCCAAAAATGAACTGGATCAGAAGAAAAAAAAAAAAAAAAAAAAAACCTATGAATTTCCTCCCAAAACCACCCTAAACTCACCTGATCTTCTCCAAAACCCACAATCCATTCCCATTTACATTAACGAGCAACGAGAACACAACAAAACCCAACAGAGACCCCAAAACAATCAAAAACACCCCAAACAAGAACGGGATATCCCCCAAAAAGAAAGAAAAACCGAAAAACAATAGATCCACCCCAAAACCACCCTAAACCTACCTGATCTTCTCCAAAACCCACAATTTACTCTTTTCCACAACGATGACCATGGAAAACCCAAGGAAACCCAACGGAGACCACAAAACACGTCAAAAGCACCCCAAAAAAGAACGGGATGACCCCCAAAACTGGAAGAAAATAACCCCAAAATCATAGATTCACCCCAAAACCACCCTAAACTCACCTGATCTTCTCCAAAACCCACAATTTACAATTTTCCACCATGATGACCACGGAAAACACAACGAAACCCAACGGAGACCCCAAAACATGTCAAAAAAACCACAAAACAGAACAGGATCACCCCCTAAAACGAAAGAAAACTCTAAAAGCCATAGATCCACCCCAAAACCCCCACTAAACCTACCTGATGTGCTCCAAAACCCACAATTTACTCTTTTTTCACCGTGATGACCATGGAAAACCAAACGAAACCCAACGGAGACCCCAAAACACGTCAAAAACACCCCAAAAAAGAACTGGATCAGAAGTAAAAAACCCCAAAACTATGAATTTTTCTACAAAAACACCCTAACCCTACCTGATCTTCTCCAAAACCCACAATCCACTCCCATTTACCTTAATGACCAACAAGAACCAAACAAAACCCAACAGAGACCCCAAAACAAGTCAAAAACACACCAAACAAGAAGGGGATAACCCCTAAATTAAGAAAGAAACCCCAAAAACCGTAGATCCACCCCAAAGCCACCCTAAACCTACCTGACGTTCTCCAAAACCCACAATTTACACTTTTCCACAACGATGACCATGGAAAACCCAAGGAAACCCAACGGAGACCACAAAACACGTCAAAAGCACCCCAGAGAAGAACGTGATGACCCCCAAAACTGGAAGAAAATAACCCCAAAATCATACATCCACCCCAAAACCACCCTAAACCTACTTGATGTTCTCCAAAACCCACAATCCACTCCCATTTACCTTAACGACAAACGAGAACCCAACGAAACCCAACGGAGACCCAAAAACATGTCAAAAACACCCCAAAAAACAACTGGTTCAACCCCAAAAACGAAAGAAAATCCTAAAAACCATAGATCCATACCAGAACCACACTAAACCTACCTGATGTGCTCCAAAACCCACAATTTACAATTTTCCACCATGATGACCACGGAAAACACAATGAAACCCAACGGAGACCACAAAACACGTCAAAAACACCCCAAAAAAGAACAGGATCATCTCCAAAAACGAAAGAAAACACCAAAAGCCATAGATCCACACCAAAAGTCCCCCTAAACCTACCCGATGTTCTCCAAAACCCACAATTTACTCTTTTTCACCATGATGACCATGGAAAACCAAAGGAAACCCAACGGAGACCCCAAAACAAGTCAAAAACACCCCAAACAAGAACGGGATAACCCCTAAAAAAAGAAAGAAAACCCCAAAAACAATAGATCCACACCAAAACCACCCTACACCTACCTGATGTTCTCCCAAACCCACAATTTACAATTTTCCACCATGATGACCACGGAAAACACAACGAAACCCAACGGAGACCACAAAACACGTCAAAAACACCCCAAAAAAGAACAGGATGACCCCCAAAACTGGAAGAAAATAACCCCAAAATCATACATCCACCCCAAAACCACCCTAAACCTACTTGATGTTCTCCAAATCCCAAAGTCCAATCCCAACCACCAGAAAACCCATTAGGAACTCAACGAAATGCAACGGACACCCCAAAACACGTCAAAAACACCCCAAAAATGAACTGGATCAGAAGAAAAAAAAAAAAAAAAAAAAAAAAACTATGAATTTCCTCCCAAAACCACCCTAAACTCACCTGATCTTCTCCAAAACCCACAATCCACTCCCATTTACATTAACGAGCAACGAGAACACAACAAAACCCAACGGAGACCCCAAAACAAGTCAAAAACACCCCAAACAAGAACGGGATATCCCCAAAAAACGAAAGAAAACCCCAAAAAACATAGATCCAAACCAGAACCACACTAAACCTACCTGATGTGCTCCAAATCCCACAATTTACAATTTTCCACCATGATGACCACGGAAAACACAACGCTACCCAAAGGAGACCCCAAAACATGTCAAAAACACCACAAAAAAAAACAGGATCACCCCCTAAAACGAAAGAAAACTCTAAAAGCCATAGATCCACCCCAAAACCCCCACTAAACCTACCTGATGTTCTCCAAAACCCACAATTTACTCTTTTTCACCGTGATCACCATGGAAAACCAAACGAAACCCAACGGAGAAACCAAAACATGTCAAAAGCACCCCAAAAAAGAACTGGATCAGAAGTAAAAAAACACAAAACTATGAATTTTTCTACAAAAACACCCTAAACCTACCTGATCTTCTCCAAAACCCACAATCCAAACCCATTTACCTTAACGACCAACGAGAACCAGACAAAACCCAACGGAGACCCCAAAACAAGTCAAAAACACCCCAAACAAGAACGGGATAACCCCTAAAAAAAGAAAGAAAACCCCAAAAACCGTAGATCCACCCCAAAACCACCCTAAACCTACCTGACGTTCTCCAAAACCCACAATTTAACCTTTTCCACAACATTAACCATGGAAAACCCAAAGAAACCCAAAGGAGACCACAAAACACGTCAAAAACACCCCAAAAAAGAACGGGATAACCCCCAAAAACGAAAGAAAACCCCCAAAATCATAGATCCACACCAAAAGTCCCCCTAAACCTACCTGATGTTCTCCAAATCCCAAAGTCCACTACCAACCACCAGAAAACTTATTAAGAACTCAACGAAACACAACGGACACCCCAAAACAATTCAAAAACACCCCAAAAATGAACTGGATCAGAAGAAAAAAAAAAAAAAAAAAAAAAAAAAACTATGAATTTCCTCCCAAAACCACCCTAAACTCACCTGATCTTCTCCAAAACCCACAATTTACTCCTTTCCACAACGATGACCATGGAAAACCAAACGAAACCCAACGGAGACCCCAAAACACATCAAAAGCACCCCAAAAAAGAACGGGATCACCCCCAAAACTGGAAGAAAATAACCCCAAAATCATAGATCCACCCCAAAACCACCCTAAACCTACCTGATCTTCTCCAAAACCCACAATTTACAATTTTCCAACATGATGACCACGGAAAACACAACGAAACCTAACGGAGACCCAAAAACATATCAAAAACACCACAAAAAAGAACAGGATCACCCCCTAAAACGAAAGAAAACTCTAAAAGCCATAGATCCACCCCAAAACCACCCTAAACCTACCTGATGTGCTCCAAAACCCACAATTTACTCTTTTTCACCCTGATGACCATGGAAAACCAAACGAAACCCAACGGAGAAACCAAAACATGTCAAAAGCACCCCAAAAAAGAACTGGATCAGAAGTAAAAAAACACAAAACTATGAATTTTTCTACAAAAACACCCTAAACCTACCTGATCTTCTCCAAAACCCACAATCCAAACCCATTTACCTTAACGACCAACGAGAACAAGACAAAACCCAACGGAGACCCCAAAACAAGTCAAAAATACCCCAAACAGGATCGGGATAACCCCTAAAAAAAGAAAGAAAACCCCAAAAACCGTAGATCCACCCCAAAACCACCCTAAACCTACCTGACGTTCTCCAAAACCCACAATTTACCCTTTTCCACAACATTAACCATGGAAAACCCAAAGAAACCCAAAGGAGACCACAAAACACGTCAAAAACACCCCAAAAAAGAACGGGATAACCCCCAAAAACGAAAGAAAACCCCAAAAATCATAGATCCACACCAAAAGTCCCCCTAAACCTACCTGATGTTCTCCAAATCCAAAAGTCCACTACCAACCACCAGAAAACTTATTAGGAACTCAACGAAACACAACGGACACCCCAAAACAATTCAAAAACACCCCAAAAATGAACTGGATCAGAAGAAAAAAAAAAAAAAAAAAAAAAAAAACTATGAATTTCCTCCCAAAACCACCCTAAACTCACCTGATCTTCTCCAAAACCCACAATCCATTCCCATTTACATTAACGAGAAACGAGAACACAACAAAACCCAACAGAGACCCCAAAACAATCAAAAACACCCCAAACAAGAACGGGATATCCCCAAAAAAGAAAGAAAAACCCAAAAACAATAGATCCACCCCAAAACCACCCTAAACCTACCTGATCTTCTCCAAAACCCACAATTTACTCTTTTCCACAACGATGACCATGGAAAACCCAAGGAAACCCAACGGAGTCCACAAAACACGTCAAAAGCACCCCAAAAAAGAACGGGATGACCCCCAAAACTGGAAGAAAATAACCCCAAAATCATAGATCCACCCCAAAACCACCCTAAACTCACCTGATCTTCTCCAAAACCCACAATTTACAATTTTCCACCATGATGACCACGGAAAACACAACGAAACCCAACGGAGACCCCAAAACATGTCAAAAAAACCACAAAACAGAACAGGATCACCCCCTAAAACGAAAGAAAACTCTAAAAGCCATAGATCCACCCCAAAACCCCCACTAAACCTACCTGATGTGCTCCAAAACCCACAATTTACTCTTTTTTCACCGTGATGACCATGGAAAACCAAACGAAACCCAACGGAGAAACCAAAACACGTCAAAAACACCCCAAAAATGAACTGGATCAGAAGTAAAAAACCCCAAAACTATGAATTTTTCTACAAAAACACCCTAACCCTACCTGATCTTCTCCAAAACCCACAATCCACTCCCATTTACCTTAACGAGCAACGAGAACCAAACAAAACCCAACAGAGACCCCAAAACAAGTCAAAAACACCCCAAACAAGAACGGGATAACCCCTAAATTAAGAAAGAAAACCCCAAAAACCGTAGATCCACCCCAAAACCACCCTAAACCTACCTGACGTTCTCCAAAACCCACAATTTACACTTTTCCACAACGATGACCATGGAAAACCCAAGGAAACCCAACGGAGACCACAAAACACGTCAAAAGCACCCCAGAAAAGAACGTGATGACCCCCAAAACTGGAAGAAAATAACCCCAAAATCATACATCCACCCCAAAACCACCCTAAACCTACTTGATGTTCTCCAAAACCCACAATCCACTCCCATTTACCTTAACGACAAACGAGAACCCAACGAAACCCAACGGAGACCCAAAAACATGTCAAAAACACCCCAAAAAACAACTGGTTCAACCCCAAAAACGAAAGAAAATCCTAAAAACCATAGATCCATACCAGAACCACACTAAACCTACCTGATGTGCTCCAAAACCCACAATTTACAATTTTCCACCATGATGACCACGGAAAACACAATGAAACCCAACGGAGACCACAAAACACGTCAAAAACACCCCAAAAAAGAACAGGATCATCTCCAAAAACGAAAGAAAACACCAAAAGCCATAGATCCACACCAAAAGTCCCCCTAAACCTACCTGATGTTCTCCAAAACCCACAATTTATCCTGTTACATCATGATGACCAACAAGAACCCAACGAAACCAAAAGTAGACCACAAAACACATCAAAAAAAAAAAAACATAAAGAACGGGATCACCCCAAAAACTGGAAGAATATCCCCCAAAACCATAGAACCACCCCAAAAGTCCCCCTAAACCTACCCGATGTTCTCCAAAACCCACAATTTACTCTTTTTCACCATGATGACCATGGAAAACCAAAGGAAACCCAACGGAGACCCCAAAACAAGTCAAAAACACCCGAAACAAGAACGGGATAACCCCTAAAAAAAGAAAGAAAACCCCCAAAACAATAGATCCACACCAAAACCACCCTACACCTACCTGATGTTCTCCCAAACCCACAATTTACAATTTTCCACCATGATGACCATGGAAAACACAACGAAACCCAACGGAGACCACAAAACACGTCAAAAACACCCCAAAAAAGAACAGTATGACCCCCAAAACTGGAAGAAAATAACCCCAAAATCATAGATCCACCCCAAAACCACCCTAAACCTACTTGATGTTCTCCAAATCCCAAGGTCCACTCCCAACCACCAGAAAACCCATTAGGAACTCAACGAAACACAACGGACACCCCAAAACACGTCAAAAACACCCCAAAAATGAACTGGATCAGAAGAAAAAAAAAAACAAAAACTATGAATTTCCTCCCAAAACCACCCTAAACTCACCTGATCTTCTCCAAAACCAACAATCCACTCCCATTTACATTAACGAGCAACGAGAACACAACGAAACTCAACGGAGACCCAAAAAGAAGTCAAAAACACCCCAAACAAGAACGGGATATCCACAAAAAACGAAAGAAAACCCCAAAAAACATAGATCCAAACCAGAACCACACTAAACCTACCTGATGTTCTCCAAAACCCACAATTTACCATTTTCCACCATGATGACCTCGGAAAACACAACGAAACCCAACGGAGACATCAAAACACGTCAAAAACACCACAAAACAGAACAGGATCACCCCCTGAAACGAAAGAAAACTCTAAAAGCCATAGATCCACCCCAAAACCCCCACTAAACCTACCTGATGTTCTCCAAAACCAACAATTTACAATTTTCCACAACGATGACCATGGAAAACCCAAGGAAACCCAACGGAGACCCCAAAACACGTCAAAAACACCCCAAAAAAGAACTGGATCAGAAGTAAAAAAACACAAAACTATGAATTTCTCTACAAAACCACCCTAAACCTACCTGATCTTCTCCAAAACCCACAATCCACTCCCATTTACCTTAACGACCAACGGGAACGCAACAAAACCCATCAGAGACCCCAAAAAAAAGTCAAAAATACCCCAAACAAGAACGGGATAACCCCTAAATTAAGAAAGAAAACCCCAAAAACCGTAGATCCACCCCAAAACCACCCTAAACCTACCTGACGTTCTCCAAAACCCACAATTTACTCTTTTCCACAACGATAACCATGGAAAACCCAAGGAAACCCAACGGACAACCCAAAACACGTCAAAAGCAATCCCAAAAATAACGGGATAACACCAAAAAAACGATAGAAAAACCGCAAAAAACATAGATCCAAACCAGAACCACACTAAACCTACCTGATGTTCTCCAAAACCCACAATTTACTCTTTTTCACTGTGATCACCATGGAAAACCAAACGAAACCCAACGAAGAAACCAAAACACGTCAAAAAAAGCCCAAAAAAGAACAGGATCAAAAGTAAAAAAAAAAAAAAAAAAAAAACAAAAAACAAAAACAAAAAAAAACCTATGAATTTTTCTAAAATACTACACTAAACCTACCTGATCTTCTCCAAAACCCACAATTTACTCTTTTCTACAACGATGACCGCGGAAAACCCAAGCAAACCCAACGGAGACCCCAAAACACGTCAAAAGCACCCCAGAGAAGAACGTGATGACCCCCAAAACTGGAAGAAAATAACCCCAAAATCACACATCCACCCCCAAACCACCCTAAACCTACTTGATGTTCTCCAAAACCCACAATCCAGTCCCATTTACCTTAACGACAAACGAGAACCCAACGAAACCCAACGGAGACCGCAAAACACGTCAAAAACACCCCAAAAAACAACTGCTTCAACCCCAAAAACGAAAGAAAACCCTAAAAACCATAGATCCAAACCAGAACCACACTAAACCTACCTGATGTGCTCCAAAACCCACAATTTACAATTTTCCACCATGATGACCATGGAAAACCAAACGAAACCCAACGGAGAAACCAAAACACGTCAAAAACACCCCAAAAAAGAACTGGATCAGAAGTGAAAAAACACAAAACTATGAATTTTTCTACAAAACCACCCTAAACCTACCTGATCTTCTCCAAAACCCACAATCCACTCCCATTTACCATAACGACCAACGAGAACCCAACAAAACCCAACGGAGACCCCAAAACAAGTCAAAAACACCCCAAACAAGAACGGGATAACCCCTAAATTAAGAAAGAAAACCCCAAAAACCGTAGATCCACCCCAAAACCACCCTAAACCTACCTGACGTTCTCCAAAACCCACAATTTACCCTTTTCCACAACGATAACCATGGAAAACCAAAGGAAACCCAACGGAGACCACAAAACACGTCAAAAACACCCCAAAAAAGAACGGGATGACCCCCAAAACTGGAAGAAAATAACCCCAAAATCATAGATCCACCCCAAAACCACCCTAAACCTGCTTGATGTTCTCCAAATCCCAAAGTCCACTCCCAACCACCAGAAAACCCATTAGGAACTCAACGAAACGCAACGGACACCCCAAAACACGTCAAAAACACCCCAAAAATGAACTGGATCAGAAGAAAAAAAAAAAAAAACAAAAACTATGAATTTCCTCCCCAAACCACCCTAAACTCACCTGATCTTCTCCAAAACCCACAATCCACTCCCATTTACATTAACGAGCAACAAGAACACAACAAAACCCAACAGAGACCCCAAAACAATCAAAAACACCCCAAACAAGAACGGGATATCCCCAAAAAAGAAAGAAAACCACAAAAACAATAGATCCACCCCAAAACCACCCTAAACCTACCTGATCTTCTCCAAAACCCACAATTTACTCTTTTCCACAACGATGACCATGGAAAAACCAAGGAAACCCAACGGAGACACCAAAACACGTCAAAAGCACCCCAAAAAAGAACGGGATGACCCCCAAAACTGGAAGAAAATAACCCCAAAATCATAGATCCACCCCAAAACCACCCTAAACCTACCTGATGTTCTCCAAAACCCACAATTTACAATTTTCCACCATGATGACCACGGAAAACACAACGAAACCCAACGGAGACCCCAAAACATGTCAAAAAAACCACAAAACAGAACAGGATCACCCCCTAAAACGAAAGAAAACTCTAAAAGCCATAGATCCACCCCAAAACCCCCACTAAACCTACCTGATGTGCTCCAAAACCCACAATTTACTCTTTTTTCACCGTGATGACCATGGAAAACCAAACGAAACCCAACGGAGAAACCAAAACACGTCAAAAACACCCCAAAAATGAACTGGATCAGAAGTAAAAAACCCCAAAACTATGAATTTTTCTACAAAAACACCCTAACCCTACCTGATCTTCTCCAAAACCCACAATCCACTCCCATTTACCTTAACGAGCAACGAGAACCAAACAAAACCCAACAGAGACCCCAAAACAAGTCAAAAACACCCCAAACAAGAACGGGATAACCCCTAAATTAAGAAAGAAAACCCCAAAAACCGTAGATCCACCCCAAAACCACCCTAAACCTACCTGACGTTCTCCAAAACCCACAATTTACACTTTTCCACAACGATGACCATGGAAAACCCAAGGAAACCCAACGGAGACCACAAAACACGTCAAAAGCACCCCAGAAAAGAACGTGATGACCCCCAAAACTGGAAGAAAATAACCCCAAAATCATACATCCACCCCAAAACCACCCTAAACCTACTTGATGTTCTCCAAAACCCACAATCCACTCCCATTTACCTTAACGACAAACGAGAACCCAACGAAACCCAACGGAGACCCAAAAACATGTCAAAAACACCCCAAAAAACAACTGGTTCAACCCCAAAAACGAAAGAAAATCCTAAAAACCATAGATCCATACCAGAACCACACTAAACCTACCTGATGTGCTCCAAAACCCACAATTTACAATTTTCCACCATGATGACCACGGAAAACACAATGAAACCCAACGGAGACCACAAAACACGTCAAAAACACCCCAAAAAAGAACAGGATCATCTCCAAAAACGAAAGAAAACACCAAAAGCCATAGATCCACACCAAAAGTCCCCCTAAACCTACCTGATGTTCTCCAAAACCCACAATTTATCCTGTTACATCATGATGACCAACAAGAACCCAACGAAACCAAAAGTAGACCACAAAACACATCAAAAAAAAAAAAACATAAAGAACGGGATCACCCCAAAAACTGGAAGAATATCCCCCAAAACCATAGAACCACCCCAAAAGTCCCCCTAAACCTACCCGATGTTCTCCAAAACCCACAATTTACTCTTTTTCACCATGATGACCATGGAAAACCAAAGGAAACCCAACGGAGACCCCAAAACAAGTCAAAAACACCCGAAACAAGAACGGGATAACCCCTAAAAAAAGAAAGAAAACCCCCAAAACAATAGATCCACACCAAAACCACCCTACACCTACCTGATGTTCTCCCAAACCCACAATTTACAATTTTCCACCATGATGACCATGGAAAACACAACGAAACCCAACGGAGACCACAAAACACGTCAAAAACACCCCAAAAAAGAACAGTATGACCCCCAAAACTGGAAGAAAATAACCCCAAAATCATAGATCCACCCCAAAACCACCCTAAACCTACTTGATGTTCTCCAAATCCCAAGGTCCACTCCCAACCACCAGAAAACCCATTAGGAACTCAACGAAACACAACGGACACCCCAAAACACGTCAAAAACACCCCAAAAATGAACTGGATCAGAAGAAAAAAAAAAAACAAAAACTATGAATTTCCTCCCAAAACCACCCTAAACTCACCTGATCTTCTCCAAAACCAACAATCCACTCCCATTTACATTAACGAGCAACGAGAACACAACGAAACTCAACGGAGACCCAAAAAGAAGTCAAAAACACCCCAAACAAGAACGGGATATCCACAAAAAACGAAAGAAAACCCCAAAAAACATAGATCCAAACCAGAACCACACTAAACCTACCTGATGTTCTCCAAAACCCACAATTTACCATTTTCCACCATGATGACCTCGGAAAACACAACGAAACCCAACGGAGACATCAAAACACGTCAAAAACACCACAAAACAGAACAGGATCACCCCCTGAAACGAAAGAAAACTCTAAAAGCCATAGATCCACCCCAAAACCCCCACTAAACCTACCTGATGTTCTCCAAAACCAACAATTTACAATTTTCCACAACGATGACCATGGAAAACCCAAGGAAACCCAACGGAGACCCCAAAACACGTCAAAAACACCCCAAAAAAGAACTGGATCAGAAGTAAAAAAACACAAAACTATGAATTTCTCTACAAAACCACCCTAAACCTACCTGATCTTCTCCAAAACCCACAATCCACTCCCATTTACCTTAACGACCAACGGGAACGCAACAAAACCCATCAGAGACCCCAAAAAAAAGTCAAAAATACCCCAAACAAGAACGGGATAACCCCTAAATTAAGAAAGAAAACCCCAAAAACCGTAGATCCACCCCAAAACCACCCTAAACCTACCTGACGTTCTCCAAAACCCACAATTTACTCTTTTCCACAACGATAACCATGGAAAACCCAAGGAAACCCAACGGACAACCCAAAACACGTCAAAAGCAATCCCAAAAATAACGGGATAACACCAAAAAAACGATAGAAAAACCGCAAAAAACATAGATCCAAACCAGAACCACACTAAACCTACCTGATGTTCTCCAAAACCCACAATTTACTCTTTTTCACTGTGATCACCATGGAAAACCAAACGAAACCCAACGAAGAAACCAAAACACGTCAAAAAAAGCCCAAAAAAGAACAGGATCAAAAGTAAAAAAAAAAAAAAAAAAAAAAAACAAAAAACAAAAACAAAAAAAAACCTATGAATTTTTCTAAAATACTACACTAAACCTACCTGATCTTCTCCAAAACCCACAATTTACTCTTTTCTACAACGATGACCGCGGAAAACCCAAGCAAACCCAACGGAGACCCCAAAACACGTCAAAAGCACCCCAGAGAAGAACGTGATGACCCCCAAAACTGGAAGAAAATAACCCCAAAATCACAACTCCACCCCCAAACCACCCTAAACCTACTTGATGTTCTCCAAAACCCACAATCCAGTCCCATTTACCTTAACGACAAACGAGAACCCAACGAAACCCAACGGAGACCGCAAAACACGTCAAAAACACCCCCAAAAAACAACTGCTTCAACCCCAAAAACGAAAGAAAACCCTAAAAACCATAGATCCAAACCAGAACCACACTAAACCTACCTGATGTGCTCCAAAACCCACAATTTACAATTTTCCACCATGATGACCATGGAAAACCAAACGAAACCCAACGGAGAAACCAAAACACGTCAAAAACACCCCAAAAAAGAACTGGATCAGAAGTGAAAAAACACAAAACTATGAATTTTTCTACAAAACCACCCTAAACCTACCTGATCTTCTCCAAAACCCACAATCCACTCCCATTTACCATAACGACCAACGAGAACCCAACAAAACCCAACGGAGACCCCAAAACAAGTCAAAAACACCCCAAACAAGAACGGGATAACCCCTAAATTAAGAAAGAAAACCCCAAAAACCGTAGATCCACCCCAAAACCACCCTAAACCTACCTGACGTTCTCCAAAACCCACAATTTACCCTTTTCCACAACGATAACCATGGAAAACCAAAGGAAACCCAACGGAGACCACAAAACACGTCAAAAACACCCCAAAAAAGAACGGGATGACCCCCAAAACTGGAAGAAAATAACCCCAAAATCATAGATCCACCCCAAAACCACCCTAAACCTGCTTGATGTTCTCCAAATCCCAAAGTCCACTCCCAACCACCAGAAAACCCATTAGGAACTCAACGAAACGCAACGGACACCCCAAAACACGTCAAAAACACCCCAAAAATGAACTGGATCAGAAGAAAAAAAAAAAAAAACAAAAACTATGAATTTCCTCCCCAAACCACCCTAAACTCACCTGATCTTCTCCAAAACCCACAATCCACTCCCATTTACATTAACGAGCAACAAGAACACAACAAAACCCAACAGAGACCCCAAAACAATCAAAAACACCCCAAACAAGAACGGGATATCCCCAAAAAAGAAAGAAAACCACAAAAACAATAGATCCACC